>NC_061509.1:234883046-235051779 GCF_022539505.1 Lolium rigidum
ATTGATCTCCACCGCACTGCAGCCCAACGGCTCGGCACGACCCCTGACCTCGTCCGCGCCCTGATCGGGGGCGCCCAACCGTTCGCTGGTTGGTGGGCCCCTCGTCGCCCGCACTATATAGAGTGGTGGGGGCCGCGTGGCACAGCATCACGAGGTTGCTCCGAGCTGCCACTCGCCCCACCGGACGACCCACCGATTAGGGTTAGTGCAGAGGCCGACGGGAAGCTCCGCCGCGACCTCTCTCCCTCAACCTCACGTCGTCATCGCCACCATGACGACTTCGACGGGTTCGTCCTACTCGCAGGACAAGGTAAATCAACAAGCACTCAGTATTCGTTTACGTACATAGTAATACCCGGCATTAGATCTACACCTAGATGATCTAGCAAAGTTAACATTGGTATCAGAGCCATGTAGTGTGTAGATCTTGAGTTTTTCGGGTAGAAAAGTATGAACAGAAACCACAAACCCTAGATCGACCCGTATACCGAACCCTAAACCTAACAGTGACAAAGAGGGGCAAAAGTATCTTGCCGGCCGTGGCTTTTGGGCTCCCCGGCGAGGAAGAACACGGGCAGTGGGGCACAGCGCCGCCACTGCCGAAAGTATACTGGCTGCTGCGCTGCTACTGCGCGGCCGCCGGCAAAGGCACCACCACTCTGCGCCGCTTGACGGCGGTGCGCCCACCCTCGGGTGCACGCGCCGCCGGCAAGAGGGCCAGGGGAGCGCCGCCGCTCGTCTCCGCCGCCGGACCGTCGGGTTTGGTGGCGAGATGGAGTTGGTGGCCATGGGAGAGAAAGAGGAAAGGGCGGGCACGCCGTCGCCGGCGAGCCGCCGGGGCCCGTGCGCGCGGGAGGTTCATCCTCTAGCCGCCGCCAGAGAACAAAAGGGCAAGGGGAGGGGCCTGTCTCCGCCACCTGCTGCGCACGCGCGCGAGTAGCCGCCCCAGCCGCCAGAGAGAAAGGGAGGAGGGCGTAGCGCTCCGAGGAGGGCTCGCCGTGAGTTTGCCGTCGCCGGCGAGATGCGGGCCACGGGTTTCTTCACCCGCCGCCGACGCGTGCCGGAGAGACAGAACGAGGGGAAAAAGTGGGCTAGGGTTCTGGGGGTGACCGTTCGGGCCCCCTTTTATACCGCCCGGAATTGAAGGGCCGCCGTAGGATTCGATCCGACGGCCAGAAAAGATTGCCGCGTGGGCACCGTTGCCGGGCCGCGTCGGCGCCGTGTGCGGGCCGCGTGGGCGCCGTGGCCAGGCCGCGTGCGGGCCGCTAGGCAGGCCGTATCAGCGACGCGGGCTGGGCCGCGTTACAGGCTGCCGCGTCCGGGCAGCGTGGGCGCCGCGTAGACTGCGCGCCGCGCAGCGCGTGGTGGGCCGCGTGGGCCGCGGACCGTGCGCCAGAACAGTTTTCTCTGTTATTTTCTCGTTACGTAGTACGCTTTTGCTGTTTTTTGAGCAAATTTCGCATAGTTTTTTCTATTCAAATTTGTCCAACGAAAATTTTTCTAGAAAATGCAAAAGTAATAGAAACACTTCTGAAAAGTTTAAAGTTTGACTTCAAAGTTTCCGCTGCAAATAGTTAAGATGCATTTTCAATTTGGGAAAATGCAAAAGTGATGATTAAAATTTAAAAGGTTGTTTAAAAGTGATTGTTGAAACAATTATGATCCTGTCATTTTATGACCAACGTTATTGATGGCATGATCATGTTTTGTTGCAATGACATGTGCATTTATCTCTATTTCTGCCCAACGGTGATATAGTTTTATTTGCATAAACAGTTGTATGTTCTAATTTTGACCAACGTTGGATTATTGCATGCAATTGTTGTTATGATCTCATTTCATTGTGGTTTAAAGGAGGGTACTACTTGATAAGTTGCATCAAGGATGTTCAACCCTCAAAGGTGACAACTATACTGAATGGAGAAAAGAAGGTCGATTTGTGCTGAGGTGGACTGGGTTCCCACAAATCGGTCGTACCAAAAGATCCAATCGGAAATGACAAGGATGATGATGCTGCATGGCAAGATAAAAGGTGGCTAAGTGCCATTTATAAAGAATACAATTGAGAACACTATTGTGAGCTTAATTGCAGAGTGTGCTTCCGTAAGGGAGTATCTTGAAAGAATAAAGAGCCAGCTTCACCGGTTCTTCAAAGATATGTGCGACCCAATCGCTGAAGCAACCGGTGATGTAAAAGTACACATGGACAGGAAGGACATGGCAAGTGTGCCATATGTTGTAATAATGCTTATGTGGGTGTTGTCTGTGTGTAATGTGATGAAAAAGTGTTGTCCGCGTTGGACAAAGAACAAAAGAAAAGAAAAGAACTGATGAATTGTCGAAATATGGCATTGTCGCTTAGGCCATATTTCGAGGGGGAGAATAGAAAGACTTGTTAAAAATGGTATTCTTCCTCCATTAGAATTCTCAGACATAGAACAGTGCATCGATTGCATTAAAGGAAAATTTGTAAAGCAAATTAAAAAGGGTGCAAATCGAAGCACAGCAACACTAGAAATAATTCACAGCGACATATGTGGACCATTTCCGGTGAAAAGTGTGGATGGCTATGATTCGTTCATAACATTCACGGATGATTACTCCCGATATGGTTATATTTATCCAATAAAAGAAAGAACAAGCGTTGGATAAATTCAAAATATTCAAAGCTGAAGTTGAAAATCAGCATGATAAAAGAATAAAGATAGTCGGGTCCGATTGTGGAGGGAGTACTACGGTCGACATACTCCATATGGCCAAGTCCCCGGACCTTTTGCAAGGTTTCTACAGAGACCGGAATAGTCGCCCAAGCACTCGATGCCGGTGAACCTCGGCAGAATGGGGTAGCTGAAAGGCGCAACCGTACCCTTATGGATATGGTGCGCAATATGATGAGCTATTCCACCCTACCATTGGGATTGTGGATTCAGGCATTAAAAACCGCTATTCACATTCTAAACAGAGTACCAAGCAAATCGGTGCCCAAAACGCCGTATGAGTTATGGACAGGGAGAGTGCCTTCTCTAAACCACCTGAAAGTGTGGGGAGCCCCGCCGAGGCCGAAGTATTCAATCCAAATATCGCAAAGTTAGATACCAAAACAAGTCACCGCCATTTTATTGGCTATCCTGAAAAGTCAAAAGGTTATCGTTTCTACTGTCTAGAGAAATACACAAAGTTTGTGGAAACGAGACATGTTGTCTTCTTAGAAGACGAAATGATGAGGGGGAGCATGGTAGCTCCGAAAATTGATCTTGGGGAGAAAAGGGTGCATGCACCAAATCCGATGACTCAGGAGCCATTTTTTGCGCTACCATGTGCACCTGTACCGACGATCTCTGCGATTGTGGTGCAAGCGCCTGTTGTAACTCCACCCATGACAACGATGAGTGAAAAATCGGAACCTGTCCGTCGGAGCCGAATGAAACATTTGTTGAGCATGAAAGGGAGCAACAACAGCCACATCTAGTGGCAAAAGGATTTACACAAAGAGGAGGGATAGATTACAATGAGCCATTTTCTCTGGTCTCATGTAAGTTCAGAATCATCATGGCACTAGTTGCACATTTTGATTTAGAGTTGCATCAAATCGATGTAAAGATGACATTTCTAAACAGGGATTTAGAAGAAAATATCTACATGAAACAACCCAAGGGTTTTATCATGGAAGGCAAGAAAGAAATGGGATGCCGCCTAAAGAAATCCATTTATGGATTAAAGCAAGCCTCCGGCATGCTGGTATATAAAGTTTAATGAAACAATTAAGAGATTTGGATTTAAAGAAAATATTGAGGACAATTGCGTTTATGCAAAGTTTAAAAGTGGGAAATATATTTTCCTAATCTTGTATGTGGATGATATTCTGCTTGCAAGCAGTGATGTTAGTCTACTGCAAGAGACAAAGAAGTTCTTGTCCTCAAATTTTGATATGAAAGATCTTGGTGAAGCGTCATATGTTTTGGGCATAGAAATTCACCGAGATAGAAACAATGGAGTATTAGGACTATCGCAAAAGGCTTATTTAGAAAAGATTCTAAGTAAGTATAATATGCATAAGTGCAAGTGCCACACCTGCCCCTATAGTCAAGGGCGACAGCTTTGGGAAACATCAAAGTCCCCAAAATCAATACGAGCTCGATCAAATGAAAGCGGTTCCATATGCTTCGGCTATTGGAAGCCTACAGTATGCACAAGTGTGCACTCGCCCTGACTTAGCATTTATCACCGGAGTACTCGGTAGATATAAAGAAAATCCAGGTTTTGAACACTGGAAAATGGTAAAAAAGGCATTGCGTTATGTGAAAGGCACAAAGAGTTACATGCTAACATACGTAAGATCCGATTCCCTAGAAATAAGAGGGTATTCAGATGCAGATTTGCGGGGGATAAAGATGATAGAAAATCCACATCCGGATATGTATTCACCCTTGCGTGGGGAGCTATTTCGTGGAGAAGCTCCAAACAGACCATAGTTGCATCATCCACGATGTATGCAGAATTTATAGCATGTCATGAAGCCACGGGGCAGGCATTATGGTTAAAGAAATTTATACCCGACTTGAAAGTGGTAGATTGTATTGACAAACCACTAAAGATGTACTCGCGACAATGAGCCTGCAGTATTTTATGCTCACAACAACAAGTCGAGTACAGCTACGAAACCGATTGAGGTTAAGTACTATGTTGTGAAACACAAGGTCCAGGATCAAACAATAAGTCTCGAGCATATAAGGACAAAAGATATGCTTGCGGATCCGCTAACGAAAGGCTTACCACCCAGCCGTGTTCAAGGAGCACGTAGCCGGCATGGGTTTAAGGAAAAGTCTTACCTATCCCGGATCATAAGAGGCCCAAAAGTAAAAGAATTTGTTTCAAAACGAGAGAAGTGTATTGTGGTCGTCCGATTCTATCGGCAATAGAGCCGTGACGATGAAACATGCCCTATGGACTGATCCAAAATGAAACGAATAAAGTGAAAGTATAAAGTTAAAAGAAAAGTTGAGATCAAGGGGGAGAATGTTAGGATTGATCTCCACCGCACCGCAGCCCAACGGCCTCGGCACGACCCCTTGACCTCGTCCGCGCCCCGATCGGGGGCGCCCAACCGTTCGCCGGTTGGTGGGCCCCCGTCGCCCGCACTATATAGAGTGGCGGGGGCCGCGTGGCACAGATCACGAGGTTGCTCTGAGCTGCCACTCGCCCCACCAGACGACCCACCGATTAGGGTTAGTGCAGTGCCGACGGGAAGCTCCGCCGCGACCTCTCTCCCTCAACCTCACGTCGTCATCGCCACCATGACGACTTCGACGGGTTCGTCCTACTCGCGAGGACAAGGTAAATCAACAGTACCAGTATTCGTTTACAGACATAGTAATACCCGGCATTAGATCTACACCTAGATGATCTAGCAAAGTTAACATTGGTATCAGAGCCATGTAGTGTGTAGATCTTGAGTTTTTCGGGTAGAAAAGTATGAACAGAAACCACAAACCCTAGATCGACCCGTATACCGAACCCTAAACCTAACGAGTGACAAAGAGGGGCAAAAGTATCTTGCCGGCCGGGGCTTTTGGGCTCCCCGGCGAGGAAGAACACGGCGTGGGGCACGGCGCCGCCACCGCCGAAAGTATATCGGCTGCTGCGGCGCTGCCGCGCGGCCGCCGGCAAAGGCACCACCACTCGCGCCGCTTGACGGCGGTGCGCCCACCCTCGGGTGCACGCGCCGCCGGCAAGAGGGCCAGGGGAGCGCCGCCGCTCGTCTCCGCCGCCGGACCGTCGGGTTTGGTGGCGAGATGGAGTTGGTGGCCATGGGAGAGAAAGAGGAAAGGGCGGGCACGCCGTCGCCGGCGAGCCGCCGGGGCCCGTGCGCGCGGGAGGTTCATCCTCTAGCCGCCGCCAGAGAACAAAAGGGCAAGGGGAGGGGCCTGTCTCCGCCACCGTCGCGCACGCGCGCGAGCAGCCGCCCCAGCCGCCAGAGAGAAAGGGAGGAGGGCGTAGCGCTCCGAGGAGGGCTCGCCGTGAGTTTGCCGTCGCCGGCGAGATTCGGGCCACGGGTTTCTTCACCCGCCGCCGACGCGTGCCGGAGAGACAGAACGAGGGGAAAAAGTGGGCTAGGGTTCGGGGGTGACCGTTCGGGCCCCCTTTTATACCGCCCGGAATTGAAGGGCCGCCGGTCGGATTCGATCCGACGGCCGGAGAAGACTGCCGCGTGGGCACCGTTGCCGGGCCGCGTCGGCGCCGTGTGCGGGCCGCGTGGGCGCCGTGGCCGGGCCGCGTGCGGGCCGCTAGGCGGGCCGTATCGGCCGACGCGGGCCGGGCCGCGTTACGGGCTGCCGCGTCCGGGCAGCGTGGGCGCCGCGTAGAATGCGCGCCGCGCAGCGCGTGGTGGGCCGCGTGGGCCGCGGACCGTGCGCCGTAACGGTTTTCTCTGTTATTTTCTCGTTACGAGCATACGCTTTTGCTGTTTTTTGAGCAAATTTCGCATAGTTTTTTCTATTCAAATTTGTCCAACGAAAATTTTTCTAGAAAATGCAAAAGTAATAGAAACACTTCTGAAAAGTTTAAAGTTTGACTTCAAAGTTTCCGCTGCAAATAGTTAAGATGCATTTTCAATTTGGGAAAATGCAAAAGTGATGATTAAAATTTAAAAGGTTGTTTAAAAGTGATTGTTGAAACAATTATGATCCCGTCATTTTATGACCAACGTTATTGATGGCATGATCATGTTTTGTTGCAATGACATGTGCATTTATCTCTATTTACGCCCAACGGTGATATAGTTTTATTTGCATAAACGAGTTGTATGTTCTAATTTTGACCAACGTTGGATTATTGCATGCAATTGTTGTTATGATCTCATTTCATTGTGGTTTAAAGGAGGGTACTACTTGATAAGTTGCATCAAGGATGTTCAACCCTCAAAGGTGACAACTATACTCGAATGGAGAAAAGAAGGTCGATTTGTGCTCGAGGTGGACTGGGTTCCCACAGTACGGTCGGACTAAAAGATCCAATCGAAATGACAAGGATGATGATGCTGCATGGCAGTATAAAAGGTGGCTAAGTGCCATTTATAAAGAATACAATTGAGAACACTATTGTGAGCTTAATTGCAGAGTGTGCTTCCGTAAGGGAGTATCTTGAAAGAATAAAGAGCCAGTTCACTGGTTCTTCAAAGATATGTGCGACCCAGCTGCTGAAGCAACTGGTGACAGAAAAGTACACATGGACAGGAAGGACATGGCAAGTGTGCCATATGTTGTAATAATGCTTATGTGGGTGTTGTCTGTGTGTAATGTGATGAAAAAGTGTTGTCCGCGTTGGACAGAGAACAAAAGAAAAGAAAAGAACTGATGAATTGTCGAAATATGGCATTGTCGCTTAGGCCATATTTCGAGGGGGAGAATAGAAAGACTTGTTAAAACTGGTATTCTTCCTCCATTAGAATTCTCAGACATAGAACAGTGCATCGATTGCATTAAAGGAAAATTTGTAAAGCAAATTAAAAAGGGTGCAAATCGAAGCACAGCAACACTAGAAATAATTCACAGCGACATATGTGGACCATTTCCGGTGAAAAGTGTGGATGGCTATGATTCGTTCATAACATTCACGGATGATTACTCCCGATATGGTTATATTTATCCAATAAAAGAAAGAACATAAGCGTTGGATAAATTCAAAATATTCAAAGCTGAAGTTGAAAATCAGCATGATAAAAGAATAAAGATAGTCAGGTCTGATTGTGGAGGGGAGTACTACGGTCGACATACTCCATATGGCCAAGTCCCTGGACCTTTTGCAAGGTTTCTACAGGAGACTGGAATAGTCGCCCAGTACTCGATGTCGGGTGAACCTCAGCAGAATGGGGTAGCTGAAAGGCGCAACCGTACCCTTATGGATATGGTGCACAATATGATGAGCTATTCCACCCTACCATTGGGATTGTGGATTCAGGCATTAAAAACCGCTATTCACATTCTAAACAGAGTACCAAGCAAATCGGTGCCCAAAACGCCGTATGAGTTATGGACAGGGAGAGTGCCTTCTCTAAACCACCTGAAAGTGTGGGGGAGCCCTGCTGAGGCCGAAGTATTCAATCCAAATATCGCAAAGTTAGATACCAAAACAGTCAGCTGCCATTTTATTGGCTATCCTGAAAAGTCAAAAGGTTATCGTTTCTACTGTCTAGAGAAATACACAAAGTTTGTGGAAACGAGACATGTTGTCTTCTTAGAAGACGAAATGATGAGGGGGAGCATGGTAGCTCCGAAAATTGATCTTGAGGAGAAAAGGGTGCATGCACCAAATCCGATGACTCAGGAGCCATTTTTTGCGCTACCATGTGCACCTGTACCGACGATCTCTGCGATTGTGGTGCAAGCGCCTGTTGTAACTCCACCCATGACAACGATGAGTGAAAAATCGGAACCTGTCCGTCAGGAGCCGAATGAAACATTTGTTGAGCATGAAAGGGAGCAACAACAGCCACATCTAGTGGCAAAAGGATTTACACAAAGAGGAGGGATAGATTACAATGAGCCATTTTCTCTGGTCTCATGTAAGTTCAGAATCATCATGGCACTAGTTGCACATTTTGATTTAGAGTTGCATCAAATCGATGTAAAGATGACATTTCTAAATAGGGATTTAGAAGAAAATATCTACATGAAACAACCCAAGGGTTTTATCATGGAAGGCAAGAAAGAAATGGGATGCCGCCTAAAGAAATCCATTTATGGATTAAAGCAAGCCTCCAGACAGTGGTATATAAAGTTTAATGAAACAATTAAGAGATTTGGATTTAAAGAAAATATTGAGGACAATTGCGTTTATGCAAAGTTTAAAAGTGGGAAATATATTTTCCTAATCTTGTATGTGGATGATATTCGCTTGCCAGCAGTGATGTTAGTCTACTGCAAGAGACAAAGAAGTTCTTGTCCTCAAATTTTGATATGAAAGATCTTGGTGAAGCGTCATATGTTTTGGGCATAGAAATTCACCGAGATAGAAACAATGGAGTATTAGGACTATCGCAAAAGGCTTATTTAGAAAAGATTCTAAGTAAGTATAATATGCATAAGTGCAGTGCCACACCTGCCCCTATAGTCAAGGGCGTACAGTTTTGGGAAACATCAAAGTCCCCAAAATCAATACGAGCTCGATCAAATGAAAGCGGTTCCATATGCTTCGGCTATTGGAAGCCTACAGTATGCACAAGTGTGCACTCGCCCTGACTTAGCATTTATCACCGGATTACTCGGTAGATATAAAGAAAATCCAGGTTTTGAACACTGGAAAATGGTAAAAAAGGCATTGCGTTATGTGAAAGGCACAAAGAGTTACATGCTAACATACAGAAGATCTGATTCCCTAGAAATAAGAGGGTATTCAGATGCAGATTTGCGGGGGATAAAGATGATAGAAAATCCACATCTGGATATGTATTCACCCTTGCAGGGGGAGCTATTTCGTGGAGAAGCTCCAAACAGACCATAGTTGCATCATCCACGATGTATGCAGAATTTATAGCATGTCATGAAGCCACGGGGCAGGCATTATGGTTAAAGAAATTTATACCCGACTTGAAAGTGGTAGATTGTATTGACAAACCACTAAAGATGTACTCGCGACAATGAGCCTGCGAGTATTTTATGCTCACAACAACAAGTCGAGTACAGCTACGAAACCGATTGAGGTTAAGTACTATGTTGTGAAACACAAGGTCCAGGATCAAACAATAAGTCTCGAGCATATAAGGACAAAAGATATGCTTGCGGATCCGCTAACGAAAGGCTTACCACCCAGCGTGTTCAAGGAGCACGTAGCCGGCATGGGTTTAAGGAAAAGTCTTACCTATCCTGGATCATAAGAGGCCCAAAAGTAAAAGAATTTGTTTCAAAACAGAGAAGTGTATTGTGGTCTGTCCGATTCTATCGGCAATAGAGCCGTGACGATGAAACATGGCCTATGGACTGATCCAAAATGAAACGAATAAAGTGAAAGTATAAAGTTAAAAGAAAAGTTGAGATCAAGGGGGAGAATGTTAGGATTGATCTCCACCGCACCAGAGCCCAACGGCTCTGACACGACCCCTTGACCTCGTCCGCGCCCGATCGGGGGCGCCCAACCGTTCGCCGGTTGGTGGGCCCCCGTCGCCTGCACTATATAGAGTGGTGGGGGCCAGTGGCACAGATCACGAGGTTGCTCTGAGCTGCCACTCGCCCCACCAGACGTCCCACCGATTAGGGTTAGTGCAGTGCCGACGGGAAGCTCCGCCGCGACCTCTCTCCCTCAACCTCACGTCGTCATCGCCACCATGACGACTTCGACGGGTTCGTCCTACTCGCAGGGACAAGGTAAATCAACAGTACCAGTATTCGTTTACAGACATAGTAATACCCGGCATTAGATCTACACCTAGATGATCTAGCAAAGTTAACATTGGTATCAGAGCCATGTAGTGTGTAGATCTTGAGTTTTTCGGGTAGAAAAGTATGAACGGAAACCACAAACCCTAGATCGACCCGTATACCGAACCCTAAACCTAACAGTGACAAAGAGGGGCAAAAGTATCTTGCCGGCCAGGGCTTTTGGGCTCCCCGGCGAGGAAGAACACGGGCAGTGGGGCACAGCGGCCGCCGGCAAAGGCACCACCACTCTGCGCCGCTTGACGGCGGTGCGCCCACCCTCGGGTGCACGCGCCGCCGGCAAGAGGGCCAGGGGAGCGCCGCCGCTCGTCTCCGCCGCCGGACCGTCGGGTTTGGTGGTGAGATGGAGTTGGTGGCCATGGGAGAGAAAGAGGAAAGGGCGGGCACGCCGTCGCCGGCGAGCCGCCGGGGCCCGTGCACGCGGGAGGTTCATCCTCTAGCCGCCGCCAGAGAACAAAAGGGCAAGGGGAGGGGCCTGTCTCCGCCACCTGATGCGCACGCGCGCGAGCAGCCGCCCCAGCCGCCAGAGAGAAAGGGAGGAGGGCGTAGCGCTCCGAGGAGGGCTCGCCGTGAGTTTGCCGTCGCCGGCGAGATGCGGGCCACGGGTTTCTTCACCCGCCGCCGACGCGTGCCGGAGAGACAGAACGAGGGGAAAAAGTGGGCTAGGGTTTTTGGGGTGACCGTTCGGGCCCCCTTTTATACCGCCCGGAATTGAAGGGCCGCCGTCGGATTCGATCCGACGGCCAGAAAAGATTGCCGCGTGGGCACCGTTGCCGGGCCGCGTCGGCGCCGTGTGCGGGCCGCGTGGGCGCCGTGGCCAGGCCGCGTGCGGGCCGCTAGGCAGGCCGTATCAGCGACGCGGGCCGGGTGATACGTCTCCGACGTATCGATAATTTCTTATGTTCTATGCCATATTATTGATGATACCTACATGTTTTATGCACACTTTATGTCATATTCGTCCATTTTTACGGAACTAACCTATTAACAAGATCCCGAAGTGCCGATTCTTGTTTTTCGCTATTTTTGGTTTCGAAATCCTAGTAACGAAATATTCTCGGAATCGGACGAAATCAAGACCCGGGTTCCTATTTTCACCGGAAGCATCCGGAACACCCGAGAGCCGCCGGAGGGGGCCCCGTGGGCCCTGGATGATAGGGTGGCGCGGCTCGGGCCCCGGCCGCGCCGGCCTATGGTGTGGCCACCCCTTCGACCCTCCTGCGCCGCCTCTTCGCCTATATAAAGCCTCCGTCGCGAAAACCCCGATACGAAAAACCACGATACGGAAAACCTTCCGGAGCCGCCGCCATCGCGAAGCCAAGATCCGGGGACAGGAGTCTCTGTTCCGGCACCCTGCCGGAGCGCGGAAGTGCCCCCGGAAGGCTTCTCCATCGACACCGCTGCCATCTCCACCGCCATCTTCATCACCGCTGCTGCTCCCATGAGGAGGGAGTAGTCCACCCCCGAGGCTGAGGGCTCCGCTGTAGCTATGTGGTTCATCTCTCTCCCATGTACCTCAATACAATAATCTCATGAGCTGCTTTACATGATTGAGATTCATATGAGTTTTGTATCACCACTATTCTATGTGCTACTCTAGCAAAGTTATTAAAGTAGTTCTATTCCTCCTGCACGTGTGCAAAGGTAACGAGTGTGTGCACCGTGTTAGTACTTGGTTTATGCTATGATCATGATCTCTTGTAGATTGCGAAGTTAACTATTGCTATGATAATATTGATGTGATCTATTCCTCCTACATATGCATGAAGATTACGAGTGTGCATGCTATGCTAGTACTTGGTTTAGTCTTTTGATCTATCTTACACTAAAGGTTACTAAAATATGAGCATTATTGTGGAGCTTGTTAACTCCGGCATTGAGGGTTCGTGTAATCCTACGCAATGTGTTCATCATCCAACAAGAGTGTAGAGTATGCATTTATCTATTCTGTTATGTGATCAATGTTGAGAGTGTCCACTAGTGAAAGTGTAATCCCTAGGCCTTGTTCCTAAATATCGCTATCGCTCGTTTGTTTACTGTTTTACTGCGTTACTACTGCTACCATATTACCACCATCAACTACAAGCCGTTACTACTGCTCATATTTATTCATACCACCTGTATTTCACTATCTCTTCGCCGAACTAGTGCACCTATTAGGTGTGTTGGGGACACAAGAGACTTCTTGCTTTGTGGTTGCGGTGGTTGCTTGAGAGGGATATCTTTGACCTCTTCCTCCCCGAGATCGATAAACCTTGGGTGATCCACTTAAGGGAAACTTGTCTGTTGTTCTACAAACCTCTCGCTCTTGGAGGCCCAACACCTGTCTACAAGAATAGAAGCTCCCGTAGACATCAAGCACTTTTCACGGCGCCGTTGCTGGGGAGGAAAGGTAAAAAGGCACTCATACTCCGGTTCCGGGTAACGATGACTTTTCCGGCGCCATTGTGTTTGTGCTCGAAGCTATTTCCTTTAGATCCCGCAATTGCATCTTTTTGTTTCTTGTTTACACTAGTTTGGCATAATGGACAACAATGAGCTTCTTATTCTATTTCCGATTTAAAACATGGATTGTTTGATGCGAAAATTAAAAAACCTATGAAATCTTATTTGCATGCTGGTAGTAATATTAGTATGAACGCTTTGAACACCATTGTTGATAATAATATAGAAAGTTCTAAGCTTGGGGAAGCCGGTTTTCATGATCTTTTTAGTCCCCCAAGCATTGAGGAGAAAATTTTCTTTGATGATACTTTGCCTCCTATTTCGATGATTATAATGATAGTGGTCTTTTGGTGCCACCTACTATGGAGAGTAAATTTTGTTGTGATTATACTATGCCTCCTACACTCGATGAGAATAATAATGATAGCTACTTTGTTGAATTTGCTCCCACTACAACTAACAAAATTGATTATGCCTATGTGGAGAGTAATAATTTTATGCATGAGACTCATGATAAGAATGCTTTATGTGATGGTTATATTGTTGAGTTTGCTCATGATGCTACTGAAAGTTATTATGAGAGAGGAAAATATGGTTGTAGAAATTTTCATGTTACTAAAATGCCTCTCTATGTGCTGAATTTTTTTAAGCTACACTTATTTTATCTTCCTATGCTTGTCACTTTGCTCTTCATGAACTTGTTTATTTACAAGATTCCTATGCATAGGAAGCATGTTAGACTTAAATGTGTTTTGAATTTGCCTCTTGATGCTCTATTTTGCTTCACATACTATTTCTTGCGAGTGCATCATTAAAACTGCTGAGCCCATCTTAATGGCTAAAAAGAAAGAACTTCTTGGGAGATAACCCATGTGTTATTTTGCTACAGTACTTTGTTTTATATTTGTGTCTTGGAAGTTGTTTACTACTGTAGCAACCTCTCCTTATCTTAGTTTTATGTTTTGTTGTGCCAAGTAAAGTCTTTGATAGTAAAGTAAATACTAGATTTGGATTACTGCGCAGTTACAGATTTTTTTGCTGTCACGAATCTGGGTCTAATTCTCTGTAGGTATCTCAGAAAATTATGCCAATTTACGTGAGTGATCCTCAGATATGTACGCAACTTTCATTCAATTTGGGCATTTTCATTTGAGCAAGTCTGGTGCCCTTTTAAAATTCGTCTTTACGGACTGTTCTGTTTTGACAAATTCTGCCTTTTATTTCGCATTGCTTCTTTCGCTGTGTTGGGTGGATTTCTTTGTTCCATTACCTTCCAGTAGATTTGAGCAATGTCCAGAAGTGTTAAGAATGATTGTGTCACCTCTTAACATGTGAGTTTTTGATTATGCACTAACCCTCTAATGAGTTTGTTTCGAGTTTGGTGTGGAGGAAGTTTTCAAGGGTCAAGAGAGGAGGATGATATACTATGATCAAGGAGAGTGAAAGCTCTAAGCTTGGGGATGCCCGGTGGTTCACCCCTGCATATTCTAAGAAGACTCAAGCGTCTAAGCTTGGGGATGCCCAAGGCATCCCCTTCTTCATCGACAAATTATCGAGTTCCTTCTCTTGAAACTATATTTTTATTCGGCCACATCTTATGTACTTTACTTGGAGCGTCTGTGTGCTTTTGTTTTTGTTTTTGTTTGAATAAATGCTTGTGTGGGAGAGAGACACGCTCCGCTGGTTCATATGAACACATGTGTTCTTCGTTTTATCTTTTAGTGTTCATGGCGAAGGTTAAAACTGCTTCGTTCATTTTTATATGGTTGGAAACGGAAAATGCTACATGTAGTAATTGGTAGAATGTCTTGAATAATTTGATACTTGGCAATTGTTGTGCTCATGTTTAAGCTCTTGCATCATATACTTTGCACCTATTAATGAAGAAATACATAGAGCTTGCTAAAATTTGGTTTGCATAATTGGTCTCTCTAAAGTCTAGATAATTTCTAGTATTGAGTTTGAACAACAAGGAAGACGGTGTAGAGTCTTATAATGTTTACAATATGTCTTTTATGTGAGTTTTGCTGTACCGTTCATCCTTGTGTTTGTTTCAAATAACCTTGCTAGCCTAAACCTTGTATCGAGAGGGAATACTTCTCATGCATCCAAAATACTTGAGCCAACCACTATGCCATTTGTGTCCACCATACCTACCTACTACATGGTATTTATCCGCCATTCCAAAGTAAATTGCTTGAGTGCTACCTTTAAAATTCCATCATTCACCTTTGCAATATATAGCTCATGGGACAAATAGCTTAAAAACTATTGTGGTATTGAATATGTACTTATGCACTTTATCTCTTATTAAGTTGCTTGTTGTGCGATAACCATGTTTCGGGGACGCCATCAACTATTCTTTGTTGAATATCGTGTGAGTTGCTATGCATGTCCGTCTTGTCTGAAGTAAGAGAGATCTACCACCTTTATGGTTGGAGCATGCATATTGTTAGAGAAGAACTTTGGGCCGCTAACTAAAGCCATGATTCATGGTGGAAGTTTCAGTTTGGAAATATATCCTCAATCTCATATGAGAATAATAATTGTTGCCACATGCTTATGCATTAAAGAGGAGTCCATTATCTGTTGTCCATGTTGTCCCGGTATGGATGTCTAAGTTGAGAATAATCAAAAGCGAGAAATCCAAAATGCGAGCTTTCTCCTTAGAACTTTGTACGAGCGGCATGGAGGTACCCCATTGTGACACTTGGTCAAAACATGTGCATTGCAAAAATCCGGTAGTCCAAGTTAATTAGGACAAGGTGCGGGCACTATTAGTATACTATGCATGAGGCTTGCAACTTGTAAGATATAATGTACATAACTCATATGCTTTATTACTACCGTTGACAAAATTGTTTCATGTTTTCAAAATAAAAGCTCTAGCACAAATATAGCAATCAATGCTTTCCTCTTTGAAGGACCATTCTCTTTTACTTTTATGTTGAGTCAGTTCACCTATTTCTCTCCACCTCAAGAAGCAAACACTTGTGTGAAGCTGTGCATTGATGCCTACATATTTGCATATTGCACTTGTTATATTACTCTGTGTTGACAATTATCTATGAGATATACATGTTACAAGTTGAAAGCAACCGCTGAAACTTAATCTTCCTTTGTGTTGCTTCAATACCTTTACTTTGATTTATTGCTTTATGAGTTAACTCTTATGCAAGACTTATTAATACTTGTCTTTAAGTACTATTCATGAAAAGTCTTTGCCTTATGATTCACTTGTTTACTCATGTCATTACCATTGTTTTGATCGCTGCATCCACTACATATGTTTACAAATAGTATGATCAAGGTTATGATGGCATATCACTTCGGAAATTATCTTTGTTATCGTTTTACTCGCTCGGGACGAGCAGAACTAAGCTTAGGGATGCTTGATACGTCTCCGACGTATCGATAATTTCTTATGTTCTATGCCATATTATTGATGATACCTACATGTTTTATGCACACTTTATGTCATATTCGTGCATTTTCCGGAACTAACCTATTAACAAGATGCCGAAGTGCCGATTGCTCGTTTTCTGCTGTTTTTGGTTTCGAAATCCTAGTAACGAAATATTCTCGGAATCGGACGAAATCAAGACCCGGGTTCCTATTTTCACCGGAAGCATCCGGAACACCCGAGAGCCGCCGGAGGGGACCCTGTGGGCCCCAGATGATAGGGTGGCGCAGCCTGGGCCCTGGCCGCGCCAGCCTATGGTGTGGCCACCCCTTCGACCCTCCTGCGCCGCCTCTTCGCCTATATAAAGCCTCCGTCGCGAAAACTCTGATACGAAAAACCACGATACGGAAAACCTTCCAGAGCCGCCGCCATCGCGAAGCCAAGATCTGGGGGACAGGAGTCTCTGTTCCGGCACCTGCCGGAGCGGGGAAGTGCCCCGGAAGGCTTCTCCATCGACACCGCTGCCATCTCCACCGCCATCTTCATCACCGCTGCTGCTCCCATGAGGAGGAGTAGTCCACCCCGAGGGCCGAGGGCTCCGCCGTAGCTATGTGGTTCATCTCTCTCCCATGTACCTCAATACAATAATCTCATGAGCTGCTTTACATGATTGAGATTCATATGAGTTTTGTATCACCACTATTCTATGTGCTACTCTAGCAAAGTTATTAAAGTAGTTCTATTCCTCCCGCACGTGTGCAAAGGTAACAGATGTGTGCACCGTGTTAGTACTTGGTTTATGCTATGATCATGATCTCTTGTAGATTGCGAAGTTAACTATTGCTATGATAATATTGATGTGATCTATTCCTCCTACATATGCATGAAGGTTACAAGTGTGCATGCTATGCTAGTACTTGGTTTAGTCTTTTGATCTATCTTACACTAAAGGTTACTAAAATATGAGCATTATTGTGGAGCTTGTTAACTCCGGCATTGAGGGTTCGTGTAATCCTACGCAATGTGTTCATCATCCAACAAGAGTGTAGAGTATGCATTTATCTATTCCGTTATGTGATCAATGTTGAGAGTGTCCACTAGTGAAAGTGTAATCCCTAGACCTTGTTCCTAAATATCGCTATCGCTGTTTGTTTACTCGTTTCATCGCGTTACTCATTGCTGCGTTACTATCGCTACCATATTACCACCATCAACTACAAGCCGTTACTACTGCTCATATTTATTCATACCACTCGTATTTCACTATCTCTTCGCCGAACTAGTGCACCTATTAGGTGTGTTGGGGACACAAGAGACTTCTTGCTTTGTGGTTGCAGGGTTGCTTGAGAGGGATATCTTTGACCTCTTCCTCCCTGAGATCGATAAACCTTGGGTGATCCACGGGGAAACTTGCTGCTGTTCTACAAACCTCTGCTCTTGGAGGCCCAACACTGTCTACAAGAATAGAAGCTCCCGTAGACATCACTGGGCCGCGTTACAGGCTGCCGCGTCCCTAGGGTGTGGCCGCCTCGTCGCCCCTCTTCGTCTCCTCTTCGGACTTCTGGAAGGCTCCATGCAAAATAAGACCGTGGGCTTTTGTTTCGTCCAATTCCGAGAATATTTCCTGTGTAGGATTTCTGAAACCAAAAACAGCAGAAAACGAGAACCGGCGCTTCGGCATCTTGTTAATAGGTTAGTGCCGGAAAATGCATCAAAATGATATAAAGTGTATATAAAACATGTAAGTATTGTCATATAACTAGCATGGAACATAAGAAATTATAGATACGTTTGAGACGTATCAGGCATATGCATCCAAACGGGCGGGAGGGTGAGGAACAAAATCGACGAGACTAGTTTTTATCTGTTTACCTCCGTCCATCGCGTTGCTTGCCACGGAAGATGTCGACGATGTTGAACGTGCCATCGAGATCAGCTCCTTGTCGCCTCTAATTCCCATAGACGGCGCCAATTGACAAGGTATTAACTTGTCAATGCCTACAAGTTGTAGACTTGGGTTTCGCGGAAGTAGAGGGCAAGTAGATCTCGAAGGTTTCAGCCGAAAAGGTGCTCGACTGCTAAAACTAGGGTTGGGTTGACAATAATATCGGTGCTTTCTTTGTCCCTCGACCCCCCCCCCCTTATATAGGAGGCGGAGCCGAGGGTTTCGTATTACACAAGTTACAATTGCCGGGAGACTCTTTGAATTCGTCCCGTAAAGTTACAAATCTCTATCCCTAATCTATCTCTTCCTACCATAGTCGATGTCTTTATGGGCTTCTGGGCTTCATAAACTTCGGGTAATGGGCTTTCATTAAACACCGGGTACTATCTTCGGCAGGCCCGTCTGGGATGCCTATGTCACCTGGCTATATCCCATTAGTCTTAGGGTTAATTAGAGATAAAAATCGCTTGCTTAGGGGTCAAGTAAACCTCTCGGCGGGCATGTTGTTTTTCCAGGTGTGCAGCGACCTCAAAGTCCGCAACATCGGCGGTTGTGGGGGCGCACCCTCGATAGGAGCGCCCCGCGTAACACCACTGCATTCCGCCGCCAGCCTCCGCGAGGGCGCCTCCGCTGGTCGCTCTTGTGACCTCTTGTAGGTGGCCATACACATGCACTCCTTTTGTCCAGCTGGTATCCTTGGGACCCAGGTGGCTGTACACATCCACGTACGTCGTGCGGATGATGTCCACTTTTTGTTAAGGGGTCCAAAATAGACGTCCCAACCCATTTCAGGTTGAGAATAATAAAACAAGCCGAGATGTAAAAGGCTTGTTTTTAGGTGTTAGGTTTGTGTCGAGTCAAGTCATTGTTGTCAGTTGGTTTGGTTGCAGCTCGAGGACGATGTGCATGTCCAGGTGGGGTGTAGTGTTAGAGTACGTCATGGACCTGGCTATAGCCCATTAGTCTTAGGGTTAATTAGAGATAAGGATCGTTTGCTTAGGGATCAAGTAAACCTCTCTATATAAGGAGAGGAGACGTATCAATCTAATCAAGCAAGAATTAAGAAGGATATCCCTTCCCTCTTGCCACCGGCCGTGGGCAAGACCCCCGGCCGGCCCTCTCGCGCCATCCCTCTAGCAGCACCCAGGGCCGGTCCTGAGATATCGGAGGCCCGGGCGAAACTAAAAATTTTAGGCCCCTCTTACTACTTTTTTCGCATATATGAGATGATGAGAAAATAAATACTTTTAAGTATACACAACTTCAATATTCATAGAAAAAAATGTTTACATAATACCTTAAAATTTTCTCCGCCAATTCCTAGAAGCAAAGTCCGCGATGGAATCAATATCAAACTCGTCCATTAACTTCTTGTCGATGTATAGAGTTGCCAAACCAGTTAACCCCGCTCCTACAAATAAGAACGACAACTGCTAATCAAAATTCAGAACCCGAATTATATGCGAGCATAGTAGAATTTCAAGAGAACTACAGCCGAAGTTCTTACCTTCTATCTTAATCTAATACACAGATTGGATGATTGCCTGATTGACGACGGCCAGACTGGGACTGCCAACTGTGACGGCCACTGGCCGACGAACTAGCAGGCAGCACCGTAGTCCGCAGGAGGGCAACAGTCAGCAGATCATCTCGCGGTCGGTCGGTCGCGATCGGCGAGAGCGAGGGCAGGAAACAGGCGGCCTGGGCGATAGCCACGAACCGCGAGAGGGAAGGCAGGGAATCGAGGCGTCGGGCTCGGGCAAATTGGCGATGTTTCACATATCGATAGATGGAACGGATTTCAGGCGCTGACTCGAGTCATGGCCGGCTAGTCGGATTGGAAACCAATTAAAAAAGAAAAGGTCCAACTATAGACCAAGCCCATCTAAAATAGTAAAACTACTCTTTTTCTGCAATGTATAGTAAGCTTATACAGAAATCATGGGCCCCTAATTTTTCTGGGCCCAGGGCAGCTGCCCCGCCAGACCCTCCCAAGGCCGGCCCTGGCAGCACCATAACATCCACTCTCCCTATTCTTTCGCTTTCTTTACCAATACCTCGTTCAGCTCTCCACCAAAATGCCACCAGTTTTTCCCTAGGATGTGAGATGTAAGGCAACAAGCAGTTGGTGGATGAAGAAAAAGATGCGGAGCACCAGCAAGATATGGTTTCAGTTTACACTAGGCAGCCTTGAGCAATAGGTAGTACAGACTATGCTGCTTTATTGGTTTGATTTCAATGATAACGCTACTTCCAGCAGTGACTACAGATTTGATATAACTTCAAGTAAATATGCAGCTACTCTGGGGAATACCCAGATATAGGACATCAATCAGTTTACTTGCAGACATCTTGAATCTGTTTCAGATTTTTACATCTTGAAAGAAAATAATCTGTTTACTAGGCAGGATTACATATACAGTATATGGGGTACAGCTAAACTGAAAGCGAACTGTCCTAACTACAGAAAGACCTACAAGAAGTCTAGTGTAATCACGTGGCTCTTCATAGCACATAGGAGTATTCAACAAGTTCATCTACTACCAACTTCAAAAAAATAAAAAAAAACTTCAAAAACAAGTTCATCTACTACCATATATACCTTTTTGGGTCAAAATTTAAAGGTGTGCTTGTAAAAGTTCGTTCGCGGAGGTTAAATCTGTATGCTCCTCTTCGAAGCTGAAACAGAAAAACTACTCTATCTTGTACTAGCTACTTGCGGTGGATTCATGCCTGACGTAGTGACATCTTTTTTCAAACGGGATTTCTTGACCATTACTGCATGCGGTGATTACAGTCTTCTTCTTGGATTTGATAGTACAGACAGAATCACAGAAACCAGTTAGTTCCCCCATGTGTGGAAGAACACCATTTTCCAGATCCAAAAGTCGTGTTTCTTTTCTACGCTCGAACCTGCCGGCTAGTTGCCTTGTCCACATCCACCGCGACAGAGCCTAATTTGGAACCGCCCACAGCAGAGCCGTCGGCGAAATCGACCGCGGCCACTCGCTTCCCTCTAATCCTCGACGACGATGACGACGACACCTCTCCTCCGTCCGAGCTATCTGTCCTCCTCGGCCCCGAGAAGAACCTTCCTGATAACGTCCTGGTGTACCTGAGAAACGACGGCCACTTGCCCGCCGACCGCCCGCCACGGGTGCTTCCCTCCCCGCCTGATCTCTGTCCGCGGCACGAGCTCTGCTGCTGCCCGGCGGCGATCATCTCCCTGCGCAGGTGCTCCGGCAGCCGCAGCGTGAACCTCTCCAGGTCGCGGTCGAGGCGGACCACGGCGACGGAGTGGCCCGTGGAGTGCGACCGGGCGAGCACCTTCCCGGCCGCCTTCTTCGGCCGCGACCGCATCGCGCGCCGCTGGGTCCCTATCCGCTGCAGCTCCATTGCCTCCTTCCTGCGCTGCTCGACCTCCTCGTCGGTCAGCACGTCGATCACCACGGCTGGCGTCGTACCAGCGCCGTGTTCTTGTTCTTGGTGGCGTTGTGGCACGGCATGGATTTCGCTGGAGGTGCTGTTGGCTTCCTGTGGCGCCGGCGGGGTAGGATTAGTTAACGGCTCGTCGTCGCTGCCGGTGTCCTTGCTGGGGTCGAGGTTGCAGCGGCAGACCGGGCATGTGACGTGTCTGGCGAGCCACTCACCGATGCAGTCCGGGTGGAACGCGTGGCTGCACCTGGGCAGCAGCCGCAGCCGCTCGTCGTCCTCGAACTCGCTGAGGCACACCGCGCACTCGAGCGGTACGGCCTTCTTCGACCCCACGCGCAGCGCCTTGGCCTCCGCGTACCGCATGGTGGGGAACGCCTCGACCACCTCGGCGTCCAGCCCGCGCGTCCGCCTGTGCAGCCGCCGGGCGAGGAAGGTGGAGAGCGACACGTCGGCGACGGGAGCGGCGCGGTCGGACGGCCGGCCGGCGTAGGCGTGGGAGTAGCCGGTGCAGTGGCGGAGGTAGATGATGGAGGCCGCGATGAGGACGAACACCGCGATGACGGCGGCCAGGAGCGCGATCATGGTCGTGCTGACGCGCATGTCCTGGTCCGTCTCCGTCGCGGAGTCGCCGCTCATCCCCTGCTGCTGCTGCTGTAGCGGCGTCGCCGGCTGCGCGCTGGCGGCCGACGCGAGGAGAGAGCAGGCCAGGAGCGCGGCGAGCAGCGGGTGTTCGTGGAGGCGGGGGCGGGGCGCGTCCATCTTGCAAGCTAGCTCGCCTAACTGCTGCTGTTGCTTGGACTGGTCTGAGCATGCATGTGGACTGTGGAGTCGGGGCTTTATAGAGAGGGGAGAGGCGTTGAAGAAAATGAATCGCACCGTGTTGAGATGGTTTGCAGGAGCAAGAGTGTCCAGTCCAGGTAGGCGTGTTGACGTGTTGTTTCCGAAAATGTCGCGGTCGCGTGGCTCGCGCCGGGTATGGCGGGAGGATGAGCCGCGGGCCAGGTGGGCGTTATCTGGCACGGTTGACCATGCATCCAGGTGTTCTAGAGCAGCAGGCTGGCAGTGCCAGCGGGGCGTGGACTTTGCACTCGTCTGAATTCAACGACGTGTCAGGTGCTACTCATGTCAACCAACTTACGGGAGAGTGCTCGTATCGTATCAGCAACTGCCTATCTGGACATGGGCAACGGTTCTGTACGCAATAGCATGCCATGCATGGCGTGTGACTGTGTGAGAGTTTTTTGATCGTGCTTCGGATTGACATATGCTTGCTTTAGCTCGCTCGGCCTCCCCTATCTTTGATGATAAATACTAGTACTAAGAAGAAGTGGACATATTTATTTTCCCGGGTCTCCCAATTCTTCAGCTATAACATTACACCGTTGGATTATTCTTTTCTGGAACGAATGGTTTGAAATGTGTCCGGCTTTGAATAAACGAAGATATCAACCGGTTAGAAATTACACCATGTTACAACGCACACGCGCGCAAAGCGCGCACCAAAAACAACAACTAAAGACAACACAAAAAGAACGCCAAGCCGGAGCTCCAACTTGATCAAGGTTGATGGAGCCTTATCTGTTACACACTTACACTGGAGCAACCAGGAACGTTTCCCCCGCCAACAAACCTTCACCAGCCACAAACCTCCATAGCACAAGTGGGAACTCGACGACGGGCCAGCAGTCTGCCAGAACTTGAGGATCAAAATGAGGGAGGGCGGGGGTCTTGCGGCAACGCTTCCAAGAAGGTGCATGGCGTGAGAACGCATCAGGATCGTCGATAGTGACAGAGGTCCTGCAAAGGTTTCACCCATACCACAAACCGTCACCCCTAGGGCTTGGGCTAGGTCCGGATCAAAAACACAACATCTCCCAATGTCACTGGGATAAGACACTGACATCTGCTATGGCCTACAAGAGAAGTTTGCCTGAAACGAGGCCACCAAGAGGACCATTTTGAGGCGGAGGGATGGAGATAGTAGATCTGCTTTGATTTAAATTTCAGATAATTATGCCATCTTAAGATGTATTAAGAATGACAATTTTATCCATCCTACTCTACCCATATGGATGGGTAATTGGCATTTTTTTTACCAATGGATAATACCCATACTCTATCCATCAAGTTTTGTGTAGAGCATGGATATTGTCTTATGCCGTGATTACAGTCAAATCCTACACATTTACTACTTGGCATGTGGGTACATGGAGCCCCCTAATGGCCAAGCCTCTAGCAGGAAACACGGCATTTTTTTTTAAACAGAAGGCCTCATGCACAGTTTTATATAAATAAATCCATGAACGGCATTGCACCAAAGTTATGTACTCATGTAATTCTTTTATTGCCTTGAGACAAATTTCGTCATTTGTATTGTGGATGAACGTGAATTTGTGAACAATTATGTACTATTGATCGACCTAGTGTTACAATATGCATGTATAGGATATAGAGCTACGACCCATGGGGTGTTAGAATATGTGTATGTATGATGGAGATAGATTAGAATTTGCTGGCACCATCTTATACTCCAAATCTATCTCACCTTTGTACCTCTATGTATACCCTCAAAAGGTCATGTCAATACAACAAACAAATTCTAGGGTTCTACAGTTTCCGCACCTAGTAGTCATGCCCAATGGGTAATGAAAACCGTCAGGCATCGGCGTGAGTAATGTTTTACATCCACGGGTAAGGGTATGGGTGCAATTTTGTATCCATGAACTAAGGGTATTGGTACGATATTGCTCTGCTCGCACCATACCCGACCCACACTCATCCTTAATCACCGTGACCTAATTGTTTCGAGTTACCAATATAAAGTGTTTGAAACCAAAAACAACAACAGTTTCTAGTCAACAGATATCCTAAATGAGATTTGAATTATGTTTAAACCCACACCACACATCGACAATGGAAACATGATTAATCCTTTGTGCTACATAAGTAAGTTATTGGGCGAGTATAACTTTTAGTTGTCAATGAACACACATATGTAAAATCGACTAACAAATACCGTAAGATTTTTCACATAGTTATATAGTATATAACCCATAAATTATCTGGCAAGCTAGGTATCCACCTAGCTAGGCGAGAGAATGTTGGGTTTCCAGCTAGCTGGTATGAACTTGAAAACTGTCAACATGTCGTCCTCTTCTCATCTCGGCAGGGTTCAGACGAGGACGTGACCTCGCCATGGCATGCGTACGCACGTACCACCCACCGGCAAATGCCGCACACGTACAACAGAGGTCGGCTTGGCCGTGTCCGGCTTGAGTCCACACGCTATCGGTCCAGCCTGCGCTAGCTGCCCATGCTAGTTGCTAGCGAGTGGCAGCCGCCGCGGCCGCGTGCCCAGGCGAGCCGAGACCCGCACGCGACGGCAGCCACAGCTTCCCCGGCCCCGTATAGCCGTAGCCGTCTAGGCCACGGGTAGACAAGGACCTTCCTGCCACGGGTATTGGCGCCGTACGCCGTGCGGTCTATTCCTCGTGGGGTCCGGCCGGCCGGTGCGCTCGAGCAGCCACGGCCATCCGTTCGCTCCGGCGTGTCGACCGGAGGACGCACCCCGCGCCCGGCCGGTGCCAGGTGCGCCGTTTGAAGGCTGCACGGCGAGGGAACCCCGGCGGCGCGAGCGTAAACGCCAAACCGGCGAACAGTTGGGCTAAGAGCGACCAGGAGCATACTCCCCAGGCGGCCAGGCCGGTAGACGCGTAGGCATATATCGCCTTCATGAGAGTTCTGCAAGACTAGGTCAGCAGCTAGTATTTTCTAAGGTCTCGATCCATCAGATAGTTAGGCATCTCCAGCGCGGCGACTCATCTCACGCCTGCTCGTTCGGATGGATCACGGCGGACAAAAAAAGCGTCCAACAACGCGACGCATGCCAAATGCGGATGAATGCGGTGTCTGGGACGACCCAAACCCGGCTCAAATCTGAGCCAGGTTTAGGTGGCAGCGGATGGCACGCGGCATCCTCGCGCGTCCGCCTGCTCGCCTCCCTGGGCCAGCTGTCGGTGGGAGGGCGCGCGTCTTATTAAATGTGGACTGTGAGGGGACTGTCCATGTCCAGTCCAATTCCCCACTAGCACTCCAACTCCCCACACGCCCTACTCTGCCGCCATGGCCCGAAGAGAGCTTTCGCTCCCGGCACCAACAACGACGAGGCCGGTAGCAGCTGGCGGATCGCGCCAGCGTTGAGGGATGCCCGCCACCGCGGCGGGCTCTACATCGAGGATGCAGGCCGCGTCGCCGCGGCATTGGCGCAACCCGCGCTGCCGGTGCCGAAGCCCGAGAAAGACGACGCCCGGACATGCGCGCCGCTCTGGCGTTGTCCCTCGCGGAGGAGGAGGCCAAGTGGCCACAGCTCGCGGCGGTGATCCGCACCTCCGCGATGGAGGAGGAGGCCAGGCTCCGGCGCGAGGAGGCCAAGCGCCAGGCGGAGCAGGAGCGCCACCTCCGCCTCAGGGAGGAGGCGGAGCTGCGGGCGCCCAGCCCTCCGGACCACCACTCGGCCTGGGAAGAGGCCTAGTGGTCGCCGTGGCCGGAGTCTCCGGCCGGAGCGCTCGAGCAACAACAGCGCGTCGCCGCCCGGGGACGTCATCGACGCCCACGGTGACGAGGTCCACAGGGACTAGGCGGCGCACCGGTGGCCACCTCGTCCACCTCAAACCCTAGGCTAGGGATTTATCTTTTTTTTAGTGTAAAGCCCATATAAAGGGCTTTCTTTTGTAGTTTAAATTTGCCCCCTAAATAGGGCACATGTTTATAAATTTGCCCAAAATAGGACATATGTTTTAGGTTTAATTTTTTTTGTTGTCTTTGACTTTTGCGGTGCGTCCACGCATTGGACGCAGTGCACGACCCAAAATAACTGTCGGCCAAATCTACGTGTTCGCGCGGTCACCCAAACAGCTCAATCGAGATGGGCCAAGGCGTCCGATTTGGATCTTGGAGGTGCTCATAATCTTTGGCGCGCGCTCTCTCTCGTTGTTGGACCTCCCGCGCGGCTCTGTCTGTCTGGCCGTACCTACGCGCGTGCATGGCAGAATCTTTGGCGCCAGTTTATAGTTAGCTAACAATGAATCTTCGTTGTTTCCGTTGATCGATTTGATAGTAGTAGCTTAAAGCTGATGGCGACGTGAATCTAGGTAGACTCTACACTTCAAGAGAATCGTTCCGCGCGTGCTTCCGCGATGACACGGGCACTACAGGAATGGGAGGCTATGCCGAGGGCCAGGCTATACGCCGACGGCCAAAAGTCGGGGCCGTCGGCGTATGGCCCGGCCAGGCCAGCCTGCCCTTTCAACACTCGGAGAAATGTGGCCGTCGCGACCTCTACGCCGAGGGCAGCCCTCGGCATATCTTTGGCCCTAGGCGTAGACAGGGCTACGCCGACGGCCACCCTCGGCGTAGGCTATTTTTCAAATTTGTCTAATTTTGTAAAAATCATAACTAATTCATATGATGTCAGAAAAATGCGTATGAGGTATCAAAATGTTCAGAAAAAACATCCTCTATCCGTTTATGTCAAAATCATGCATATTTGAATCATGTAGAATAACATGTTAACATAGAAACAATTCAATCACTTTCTTATATGTTCTCAGGTTCCCGTTTTAGCCAGATGGCAATTTAAACGAAGTCAGAAAATCTCGCGGAGCCGCATGGCATCATTTTATGTGTCCTAGTAACCACTCCAAAAGATGGAATTGGGATACGACAATTATTTTGGAAAACCCTTCACGAACAGGGCTATCAAGTCCGGATTTCTATGGCTTTTAGGGCAATGAGTAGGAAACTGTTATCACCAAGATTTGACCGCGTCGGAGGTGGGCCGCAGTCAAGATGGTCTTAAGGAAATATATGTGGAGAATTACATGAATCGGCCTGTGATACCAAGTTGGGCTTAATTGCCCGTGTATCTGTAACATATTAGATCGTATTTTAGTTTAGAGATAGAATCTTACTCGTGCACGGTTTAGTGCACGCCCGCATTAGAAAGTCCCCTGGACTATAAATATGTACCTAGGGTTTATGGAATAAACAACAACTCACGTTCAACCCCAAAAACAAACCAATCTCGGCGCATCGCCAACTCCTTCGTCTCGAGGGTTTCTATCGGGTAGCGACATGTCGCCTAGATCGCATCTTGCGATCTAGGCAGCACAAGCCCCACGTTGTTCCATGCGTTGCTCGTACTGAAGCGTTTTTGATGGCGAGCAACGTAGTTATCATTAGATGTGTTAGGGTTAGCATTGTTCTTCGTTTAAGCATGCTTACGTAGTGCAACCCTTGCATATCTAGCCGCCCTCACGCCTATCTCGGTGTGGGGGCGGCACCCGCTTGATCATTATTTAGTAGATCCGATCCGTTACGATTGCTCCTTGTTCTACAAGGATTAGTTTAATATCTCGCAATAGTTAGGCCTTACAAAGGGGGGAAGATCCGAGTGGCACGTAGGGTGGCGTTCGCAAGTCCTAAACGGGATGTTCCTAGGATCAACTTCATGTTGGTTTTTTGGCCTTGTTTAGGATCGGCTTACGAGCACCGTGCGTGGCCGCAAGGCCCAACCTAGAGTAGGATGATCCGATTATGCGGTGAAAACCCTAAATCGTCGTAGATCTCATCAGCTTTATCTTGATCAAGCAGGACCACCAAGTATCCGTGCACCCCGTACGGATCATGGGTGGATCGGCTCTTTGAGCCGATTCATAGGATAACCTGAGAGCCGATCGAGGCTCGTATTTAACGTTTACATGTATGCCCCGGCAGAAACCAAGCGAGGCATCCTCATCACCTTCCCGACCGGGTATAGGTCGGTGGCACGCCCTTGCACTTCGCAACGCCGCGTGTGACCGTAAGAGCATTGCGGGCCGTTGCTCGGAGGGGTCTCGGCCAGCCGCAGCTCTAGGCTCTTCCCGGCTCTACAGTGTTGACAAGGCCGCTGCCCGCCGGTGGGTTTTGGCAGTCAACACATTCTGGCACGCCCGGTGGGACCATCTCTACATCAACCACATCGCCATCCACATCTGAGATGGCGGACGGCACGCCAGTCACCTACGGGGATCTGCCTGACGACCTCAAGAAGCAATACGACGAGATCAAGGCTACCCTCGAAGCCGACCTCATCGGCTCTTTTCGCAGAACCCGTTCCGGTGGCATCGGATGGAAGGGGTTCTCACCGCAAGGTGCGCTCGATGGGATAGACCTCTCAACCCCGTCGGAGGAACGCACCGGGGGTCCGCGGCAGAGATCAACTACCCGGTGGCTCACTCGCTACACCGCCACTCCGAGAACTTGGTCAACGTGTTGGAGCGTGTCGCTCCGCGCGTGATCCAAGAGATCATGAGCCACCGCACTCGCCGTCGGGACCAGCTCTCGGGACTCATCAAGGAGAGTTGCCATTCCAGCTCCGTCCGCCGCTGCCATATGCGTTGGCAGCACTCGCTCGAAGTGCCGACTACACCGGCATTCCTCGTCTACAGGATTGGTGGCGACCCTAGTGACTACCGAGTTCTTAATGGAGGCGCCTAAGGAGATCCCTCATGGATACGCGTGCATGTACGTGCCGGATTGTGGTGACTGGGCACTCACAAACCAGGCCACAACATCGGGGACTCCGGCGAAGACAAGAGGAACGTCGGCGACAGAAGCGCACGTGGCTAGCTAAATACGCCACGCCGACGAAACTCCCGAGCCCAGCTCCCGCAGAGGGCTCGTAGCTGGAAAAGCAAACATGGCAGGCCAAGTACGCCACCCCGGCGAATCTTCGAGTGCAACTCCTACGGCCAGCACAGACGGATCGGATCGGTACCATACCGAGAGACCAGTTCGGCATGATGCCGAAAAGAAGGGCAGTCGGCTATTCCAAGCCGTACCCTGACGATTACGAGATGATCCCGCTGCCACCTAAATATCGGCTCCCTGACTTCTCCAAATTCAGTGGATCGGATGGCTCCAGCTCCATCGAGCACATCAGCCGGTATTTGGCTCAACTAGGACCGGCTTCAGTGTCGGATCAGCTACGCGTGAGGCTCTTTTCACGAGTCCCTCACGGGATCGGCTTTTGGATGGTACACCTCCTTGCCAGCAAACTCCATCCAAACTTGGAAGCAATTGGAAGAACAGTTCCATATGCAATACCATTCGAAGCTTCCGACTGCGGCATTGCCGATCTAGCACAACTACGTCGAAGCGCGGCGAAACGGTGACGAGAGTACATCCAGCCGCTTCAGAAATCTTAGGAACCGATGTTATTCGGTTCGTATAACCGAAAAGGAAGCGGCCGAGTTGGCGTAGCAGTGCCTCGCAACACAGCTCAAGGACATGGCCTCCCAAGCAGATTATCCCTCGCCGGCGCACATGGTTCGGAAACTATCGACATATGAACAGCGCCACCCCGACCTGTACCAAGACAAGTTCAAGCGTGCGTAGTTATGGTCGAGGCGGAGGAAGATGAAGTGCCTGCGGGAGGCCAAGAGATAGCGAGTGGCCGAGTGGATTCAGGGGGAACCCTCGTGGCCCGCAAATGGGTAAAGCCACCGGGGCCGCCCGTGGGATTTGATTTTGACGTGACCAAGACTGAACAAATCTTCGACCTCCTGCTCAAGGAGAAACGATTGACGATCCCCGAAGGTCTCAAGTTCCCCACGGCGAAGGAACTAAACGGAAAGCCGTACTGCAAGTTCCACAACTCGCTTTCCCATACCACCAACGATTGCCGGGTGTGGCGTCAGCACATCCAAGCGGCGATAGAGAAGGGGCGGCTAATTTTCAACCAGTACGCCATGAAGGTCGACACCCAACCCTTCCCCGCCGTTAATATGGTGGAAATCACCTACCCTGAAGGTTGCCGGCCGGGTCCCTCGTTCCAGCATCAACATGGTAGGGCCTGGAAACCACTCTGGCAAAGATGGAGATGAGGGCAGCTGCTCTCACAGCAAGGATACAGAGGAGGCCGCTCCATGCGATCGGCTCCGTCATGATGGCAAGCGCTATGTTACAGAGGGAGAGGTGAAGAATATAAGATATCAGCGACCCCTCTCTGATCACCTCCTCAATAAATATGTGAGTCAGTATGACCAACGCCGACGGTCCAATTACGATGATAGAGGAGATCGTCCGGCTAGAGGAGCCGGAAGATATCGTCGGCGAGGATCGCGATGAGGAGGAGCACGAGCGCCGTGCCACGGAAGCATCAAGGGAGCAAGATGACAACGCCAGGCATTGGGACCGCCCCTTCTTCGATACCTGCTGGGATTCAGGAATGAGCCGATTGCCCACAATCGGCAATTGCCCGAATGCAATCGAGAAAAGAAGGGGGCAGCCAACGTGTCCGTGTTTGAGCGCCTAGGGCCTCTCCCGCCACAAAGCAAACGCGCTGAGTCACCTCGTTGGGCAGATCTTGAGGATTCAGAAGACGAGGTAGAAGTGGAAGAAGATAGGTACCACCGGCCAAGGTGGTGCCCTGACGGACTCAGCCGTTCCCAAAAGCGCAGGGTTCAGCGATTGCGCGGCCTAGAGGAAGCCGAGAGGTTGTACCTGCATACGCTAAGGAAGGCACGGCCCGATCCGGCCGCAAAGGTCCAGCGAACCCTGGATGAAGAAGGTCGTCCACGAGAAAATGGAGTGGCGCCCTAAACGAGGAAAGCCGATGATGAGACATCGGCCGGCACAAACATGGTACTCGTCTTGCCGACGGAGCGTAGCGCTCCACGACTCTACGGAGCACTCAATGTGGACGACGGCAAGCGCATCAAGTCGGAAGTCGGGTTGGTTTTATCCAGCCGACCAAGTAGCAAGATCAAACCAATGAGCAAACCAGGAGAGGCTGATCCTTGTGATCGGCCCCAAAAAACTTATGAAGGGAACTTACAAAACCTTCAACGAGCAAGCGGCGTGGAGGCCGATTCCAGCAATCGGCCAAAATTATCCTCACCCACCATTCCGCTCGGGTTCAACATGTTATCCGACACGAGCCGATACCATCAATTCTCTTGACAGAATCGGCTCGGGGGGGCACCCGAGTAGATAAAATACGAGGATATGCAACGGAAGGCTCTCATCTTCTGTTGATGGGTATTGGAATATGGGGGCCGATGCACAGGTCGGCCGTAAAAACAAAAAGTGAAAATTCGAAAATTTTCGAACATAGCCGATGCAGCAGCATCGACTTAAGGATATAACAGCCGATGCGCAACCATCGACTTCAGTGGAATTACGCAATGTTTATCGAGTCTCCACCAAATCCAGTCCGACGGTGGTGCCTTCTGTTGCCTCAAGGGAGTAAAAACAATGGAAACTTCCCCGCTTGCTTCGAGCCGAGCCGGGTTCCTGAACCTTTTTTCGTCAAGGATTTCCAATCTTTGGGGGCTAGGTCAGCTGAAACGAGGGATTATCGGCTGTGGCGCACTCTCTCTGACATTCTCGCCTCGAGTAAGGCTCGGGGGGCAGCAGGCCTAGTGGATACTCTGTTTAAAGAGCCGATGAGGATACCATCGGCTGATCCTTCATTGCAACCTTCTTCACGATGATGGGTACTGAAAAGGATTATTGGGTTTGGTTGGAAAAGTTCGAAGGTTTTCCTGAAAATCCGGCGTTTTCCACCAGATTTAGAAAATCATCAGCTGAAAAAGAGAAGGGTGAATTTCAAAGGACCGATGCGGTGCGATCGGTTCATCACGCATTGGCGAAGGGAACGAATCGGCAAGGTCAGTAGAAGAGAGAATCGGCTCAATTAAAAGGAATCGGCAAAATCAAGATTGAGGAAAAGTTCTTCATTGATTAAGATGAGATTTCTTACATAAAGAGCTAATTGCTCTCAAAAGGGAAATACTAGGGGATCCACGGCCCCATCTACTACTACTGGCCCTGTTCTAGAGGTCCTATCTATGGGCCATCACTGCCCTCGTCGTCGCCGTCGTCGCCACTATCGGCGTTGCTCCCGGCGGGCTCGTCGTCGCTCCAATGGCCGCCAACCGGGCCCTCGTTGTCTTCATCTTCTTCGTCAGCGTTGTCCTCGTCGCTGTCGAAGTCGCTAAGATTGCCCGGCCAAGGGCAGAACCACTTGGCCGGCGGCTCGTCGGAGGAGCTCTCGTCGTCGTCCTCCTCCTCCCCTTCCTGCTCCTCCTCCTCCCCGGAAGAGGTGAAGTCGCAGGAGAAGCTGTCGTCGTCACTCTCCTCTTCTATTTCCCCAACGGCGAGGAAGCGGAGGTCGCTCTCCCCGTCCGTCAAGGACTGGTCGTCCTCGGACCGGATAGAGAAATCGTGGTCCGATTCCTCCCCGCCGCAATGGTGCGGCGGGTGTTGGCCGCGTGGACCGCCGCCGCGTCGTACTCCGGCGTCGGCTCACGGGACGTGGAGGATTGGCTGGCAAGATCCGATGGGTCAGAGGAGGAGGAAGACATGGTGGCTGGGAGGGTTTTTTGGAGTGCTAATGCGGGGGAGATACAAAGAAAAACTGTTCAGAGCGGTTAAATCGAAGGAGGATATAGTGGAAATTCAATGCCACAGCAGTTTCCGAGGAAGTGGTGCCTAAAAAGAAAAGAAAACTGCCAGGTCACGCGGAGAAGTTGAGAAGGCAAGGCATCATCATAAGGGATACTGCGACGGTTCTGCCACGACATGACCCGACGAAGGAAGCGAGTGATTTTGGAATTACCAATTCCAAAACCAGGGGAGCATGTGTTATCACCAAGATTTGACCGCGTCGGAGGTGGGCCGCAATCAAGATGGGCTTAAGGAAATATATGTGGAGAATTACATGAATCGGCTCGTGATACCAAGTTGGGCTTAATTGCCCGTGTATCTGTAACATATTAGATCGTATTTTAGTTTAGAGATAGAATCTTACTCGTGCACGGTTTAGTGCACGCCCGCATTAGAAAGTCCCCTGGACTATAAATATGTACCTAGGGTTTATGGAATAAACAACAACTCACGTTCAACCCCAAAAACAAACCAATCTCGGCGCATCGCCAACTCCTTCGTCTCGAGGGTTTCTATCGGGTAAGCGACATGCTGCCTAGATCGCATCTTGCGATCTAGGCAGCACAAGCCCCACGTTGTTCCATGCGTTGCTCGTACTCGAAGCGTTTTTGATGGCGAGCAACGTAGTTATCATTAGATGTGTTAGGGTTAGCATTGTTCTTCGTTTAAGCATGCTTACGTAGTGCAACCCTTGCATATCTAGCCGCCCTCACGCCTATCTCAGGTGTGGGGGCGGCACCCCGCTGATCATTATTTAGTAGATCTGATCCGTTACGATTGCTCCTTGTTCTACAAGGATTAGTTTAATATCTGCAATAGTTAGGCCTTACAAAGGGGGGGAAGATCCAGTGGCACGTAGGGTGGCGTTCGCGAGTCCTAAACGGGATGTTCCTAGGATCAACTTCATGTTGGTTTTTTGGCCTTGTTTAGGATCGGCTTACGAGCACCGTGCGTGGCCGCAAGGCCCAACCTAGAGTAGGATGATCCGATTATGCGGTGAAAACCCTAAATCGTCGTAGATCTCATCGGCTTTATCTTGATCAAGCGGGACCACCAAGTATCCGTGCACCCCGTACGGATCATGGGTGGATCGGCTCTTTGAGCCGATTCACGGGATAACCCGAGAGCCGATCGAGGCTCGTATTTAACGTTTACATGTATGCCCTGCGAGAAACTAAGCGAGGCATCCTCATCACCTTCCTCGACCAGGTATAGGTCGGGTGGCACGCCCTTGCACTTCGCAACGCCGCGTGTGACCGAGAAGAGCATTGCGGGCCGTTGCTCGGAGGGGTCTCAGCCAGCCGCAGCTCTAGGCTCTTCCCGGCTCTACAGTGTTGACAAGGCCGCTGCCCGCCGGTGGGTTTTGGCAGTCAACAGAAACGGCCCGTGACACCGCATAGTTTGTCGGAACGAGACCATATTTGGCACGTGCGTGGTCCCTGGGATGGGAAGCAATGCCCCGGGAGCGTATTTCCAATCCGACCCATGGGCGATGGTTTTTTCATTTTCGGGGTGCCAAAACAGGTTTTTTTTGTGAAGGAACTACATGGGGCGCATTTTAGTATTGCGCGAGACCTCTGCGTAGTGGTAGGACACCGCCTTCGCACCCCATATCACATGCCATATGTGCGCGCTAGCTATCTCGGGAATCCATGCGGCTTCCTGCGGTGTCCCGCCGAATCCGCTGGAAGCCGACCGGATTTGAACTAGGGCTACACTTTCCGTCGCTCAATAAATTCCGCAAAAATTGTTTTTAGGTCTATGACATATCAGTTTATGTACTAATTTTTGTCCGTTTAGCGCGATGGTAAACGGGTGCACCAGCGCGCCCGGTACGGCCATACCGCATCTCCGTGGGGGTCCTTTTGGCCAAATGACAATTTAAACAAAGTCAGAAAAACCCGCGGAGCCGCATGGCGTCATTTTATGTGTCCTAGTAACCACTCTAAAAGTCGGAATTAGGATACGGCAATTATTTTGGAAAACCCTTCACAAACAGGGCTATCACGTCCGGAGTTCTATGGCTTTTAGGGCAAATGAGTAGGAAACGGCCCGTGACACCGCATAGTTTGTCGGAACGAGGCCATATTTGGCACGTGCGTGGTCCCTGGGATGGGAAGCAAGGCCCCGGGAGCGGATTTCCAATCCGACCCATGGGCGATGGTTTTTTCATTTTCGGGGTGCCAAAATGGGTTTTTTTTTGTGAAGGAACTACATAAGGCGCATTTTAGTATTGCGCGAGACCTCTGCGTAGTGGTAGGACACCGCCTTCGCACCACATATCACATGCCATATGTGCGCGCTAGCTATCTGGGAATCCATGCGGCTTCCTGCGGTGTCCCGCCGAATCCGCTGGAAAGTGACCGGATTTGAACTTGGGCTACACTTTCCGTCGCTCAATAAATTCCGCAAAAAATGTTGTTAGGTCTATGACATATCAATTTATGTGCCAATTTTTGTCCGTTTAGCGCGATGGTAAACGGGTGCACCAGCGCGTCCGGTACGGACATACCGCATCTCCGTAGGGGCCCGTTTTGGCCAAATGACAATTTAAACAAAGTCAGAAAATCCCGCGGAGCCGCATGGCGTCATTTTATGTGTTCTAGTAACCACTCCAAAAGTAGGAATTAGGATACGGCAATTATTTTGGAAAACCCTTCACAAACAGGGCTATCACGTCTGGAGTTCTATGGCTTTTAGGGCAAATGAGTAGGAAACAGCCCGTGACACCGCATAGTTTGTCGGAACGAGGCCATATTTGGCATGTGCGTGGTCCCTGGGATGGGAAGCAAGGCCCCGGGAGCGGATTTCCAATCCGACCGATGGGCGATGGTTTTTTCATTTTCGGGGTGCCAAAACGGGTTTATTTTGTGAAGCAGCTACATGGGGCGTATTTTAGTATTGCGCGAGACCTCCGCGTAGTGGTAGGACACCGCCTTCGCACCACATATCACATGCCATATGTGCGCGCTAGCTATCTGGAAATTCATGCGGCTTCCTGCGGTGTCCCGCCGAATCCGCTGGAAACTGACCGGATTTGAACTAGGGGTACACTTTCCGTCGCTCAATAAATTCCGCAAAAAATGTTTTTATGTCTATAACACATCACTTTATGTGCTAATTTTTGTCCGTTTAGCGTGTTGGCGAACGGTGCACCAGCCCGCCCGATACGGCCATTTCGCATCTCGCGAGGGGTCCGTTTTGGCCACATGGAAAATTGGGCGTCATATTTGGATTCCTCTAATTTTTAGGTTCAAATGATGATATGTATGTTATATTTAGATTCCTCTCATTTTTCTGATCGATTTAGACATATTATTTGTGGAATTTTGATTTTCCGATTTAAAGATATTAATTATTCAATATTAAATAGAAAAAAGACCAAAAAAAATCATTTTATTTTTATTTGAATTCAATATTATTATTACTTATATATATTCATTGTTGTCTACTTAAGTAATTGTTTGGGATTCAAAAATAAAGAAGTGTGCATCACGGTTCAAGGGTTAATAGGGTTGATATGCTATTATTATCAGCAAGAGGTGTCAATTCTATAGTGGAAGCTCATCCGAATGGAACCAAGAAGTTAAGCTTGCTGAGGCTGGAGTAGTGTGAGGATGGGTGACCGACTGGGAAGTTTAACCATGATTGTAATTTGACATAAGATTAAGTGTAGTTAGAGTTAAAAGTGTATTAGGTGAAAGATAAACAAGTAAAAAAAAGAAAAAAAAAGGAAAAAATTGTGTAAAAGAAATTAAAATTTTAAAAAATTTAAAAGTCTATGCCTAGGGTTTTGCCGTCGGCATATAGAAAAAAATATATTTTTTTCGAATTTTTTTTTTTGAATTTTTTTGGAAACGGGAAATTTGAATTTTTTAAAAGTCTATGCCGAGGGTTTTGCCGTCGGCGTAGCGTGCTACGCCGAGGGCCGGGCTACGCCGACGGAGATAGTGCCTTTGCCGAGGGACTTACACGCCGAGGAGCTATGCCGAGGGCGGCCCTCGGCATAGCCTACGCCGAGGGCCAAAGCATGCTACGCCGAGGGTTCCCGGCCCTCGGCATATAGCCCCATTCCTGTAGTGGGGACTTCAAGCAACAAAAGCTACGCGCCAGCGGAGCTGATCGAGATCGAGGATGACAAAGTTCGCATGGGATGAATTTGGGGGCTAAAATCTGGAATTCTCGTATCGTTCGGCATGCTAGATTGTTTTTTCTTATACAAAGACGTATGTCAAATCAAGGGAAAACGGGAGCCAATCAAGATCACGTACTGGACTGGAGAAGGGAAAAAAATTATCCATCGAACTTCGTTTTGACTGATCTAACCGTGCCTTGTTTAGTGTACCCAGTTTCGTCAAGCCCGAGTAATTCATTTCCGGTACCTGTCAAGCTGTCATGGTCACCGTTTTACGTTAGGCTGATCCGTTGTTCATTGGCGGGCATAGTTTTTCCCGTTTGGCTGCTGCCATTTTCGGGGCTACAACTGTATGGACGACACCAGGCCGTATTGGGCCTTATTTTCGAGGATAAGGCTGTGTCGGGGCTGAATGTTACGCGGCCGCAAAGCCATAGGCCGTCACAGGTCACACACATGGGCTGGTTGACGGGTTGAAAAGTCGGCTGTGTATATAACACAATATGATTTTTTTTTGAAAAACTGTTATCACCAGAATTTGACCAAGTCGGAGGTGGGCCATGATCAAGATAAGCTTGAAGGTTATATATGGAGAAAATACGAAGATCGGCCTTTTATACCAAGTTGGGCTTAATTGCCCATGTATCTGTAACATATTAGATCGTATTCTAGTTTAGAGATAGAATCTTACTCGTGCACGGTTTAGTGCACGCCCACATTAGAAAGTCCGCCGGACTATAAATATGTACCTAGGGTTTATGTAATAAAAAACAACACAACGTTCACCCCAAAACAAACCAATCTCGGCGCATCGCCAACTCCTTCGTCTCGAGGGTTTCAATCAGGTAAGCGACATGCTGCCTAGATCGCATCTCGCGATCTAGGCAGCACAAGCCCCACGTTGTTCATGCGTTGCCCGTGCTTGAAGCGTCTTTGATGGCGGGCAACGTAGTTATCATAGATGTGTTAGGGTTAGCATAGTTCTTCGTATAACATGCTTACGTAGTGCAACCCTTGCATATCTAGCCGCCCTCACGCCTATCTCGGGTGTGGGGCGGCACCTGCTTGTTCATCATTTAGTAGATCTGATCCGTTACGATTGCTCCTTGCTCTGCAAGGATTAGTTTAATATCTCGCAATAGTTAGGCCTTACAAAGGGGGAGGATCCAGTGGCACGTAGGGTGGCGTTCGCAAGTCCTAAACAGGATGTTCCGAGGATCAGCGTCATGTTGGTTTTTTGGCCTTGTTTAGGATCGGCTTACGAGCACCGTGCGTGGCCGCGAGGCCCAACCTGGAGTAGAATGATCCGATTATGCGGTGAAAACCCTAAATCGTCGTAGATCTCATTAGCTTCATCTTGATCAAGCAGGATCACCAAGTATTCGTGCACCCCGCACGAATCATGGGTGGATCGGCTCTTTGAGCCGATTCACGGGATAACTCGAGAGCCGATCGAGGCTCGTATTTAATGTTTACGTGTATGCCATGCGGGAACTAAGCGAGGCATCCCCATCACCTTCCCGACCAGGTATAGGTCAGGTGGCACGCCCTTGCACTTCGCATCGCCGCGTGTGACCGAGAAGAGCATTGCGGGCCGTCGCTCGGAGGGTCTCAGCCCAGCCGCAGCTCTAGGCTCTTCCCGGCTCTACCGTGTTGACGGTCGCTGCCCGCCGGTGGGTTTTGGCGGTCAACACATTACGGCACGCCGGTGGGACATCGTCTACATCAACCACATCGCCATCTACATCCGAGATGGCGGCGGACGGCACGCCGAGTCACCTACGAGGAGTTACTCGCCGAGCTCAAGAAGAAATACGACGAGATCAAGGTCACCCTCGAAGCCGACCTCATCGGCTCTTTTCAGAGAACCCGTACCCATGGCATCAGATGGAGGGGATTCTCACCAGAAGGTGCACTCGATGGGATAGACCTCTCTGCCCCGTCGGAGGAACGCACCAGAGGCCTACGGCGAGGAGATCAACTACTTGGTGGCTCACTCGCTACACCGCCACTCGAAAACTTGGTCAACGTGTTGGAGCGTCTCGCTCTACGCGTGATCCGGGAGATCATGAGCCACCGGTACTCGCCGTCGGGACCAGCTCTCGGGACGCATCAAGGAGAGTTGCCACTCCAGTCCCGTCCACCGCTGCCATATGCGTTGGCAGCACCAGCTGAAGTGCCGGCTTCACCGGCGTTCGTCGTCTACAAGATCGATGGTGGCCCTAGTGACTACCAGTTCTTGGCTGAGGCGCCCAAGGAGATCCCTCAAGGATACGCGTGCACGTATGTGCCAGATTGTGGCAACTGGCCACTCTCGAACCAGGCCACAACGTCAGGGACTCCGACGCGAACAGGAGGAACGTCAGCAACAGAGCTTGAGAAGCAGACGTGGCTAACTAAGTACGCCACCCCGACGAAACTCCCGAGCCCGGCTCTGCAGTTGGCTCGGAGCTGGAAAAGCAAACATGGCTGGCTAAGTACGCCACCCCGGCGAATCTTCGAGTGCATCTCCTGCAGCCGGCACAGCGGATCGGATCAGTACCATACTGAGAGACCAGTTCGGCATGGTGCCGAAAAGGAGGGCAATCGGCTATTCCAAGCCGTACCCCGACGAGTACGAGATGATTCCGCTGCCACCTAAATATCGGCTCCACGACTTCTCCAAATTCGGTGGATCGGATGGCTCCGGCTCCATCGAGCACATCGGCCGATATTTGGCGCAACTAGGACCGGCTTCAGTGTCGGATCAGCTACGCGTGAGGCTCTTTTCACAGTCCCTCACATGATCGGCTTTTGGATGGTATACCTCGTTACCAGCAAACTCCATCCAGTCTTGGAAGCAATTGGAAGAACAGTTCCATATGCAATACCATTCAGAAGCTTCCGAGTCTAGCATTGCCGATCTAGCACAACTACGTCAGAAGCGCGGAGAGACGGTGACGAGTACATCCGGCGCTTCGAGAATCTTAGGAACCGATGTTATTCGGTTCGTATAAGCGAAAAGGAAGCGATCGAGTTGGCGATGGCTGGCCTTGCAACACAACTCAAGGACATGGCCTCCCAAGCAGATTATCCTCGGCTGGCGCACATGGTTCGAAACTATCGGCATATGAACAGCGCCACCCGGACTCGCACCGAGGACAAGTTCAAGCGTGCGGTAGTCATGGTCGATACGAGAGGAAGGTGAAGTGCTCGCGGGAGACCAAGAAGTAGCGATGGGCTGAGTGGACTCGGGGAGGAACCCCCGTGTCCTGCAAATGGGTAAAGCCACCGGGGCCGCCCGGGGGATTTGATTTTTGACGTGACCAAGACTCGAACAAATCTTCGACCTCCTGCTCAAGGAGAAACGAGTTGACGATTCCCGAAGGTCTCAAGTTCCCCACGGCGCAAGAGCTAAACGGAAAGCCGTACTGCAAATTCCACAACTCGCTCTCCCATGCTACCAACGACGCGGGGTGTGGCGTCGGCACATCCAAGCGGCGATAGAGAAGGGCGTCTAATTTTCAACCGGTACGCCATGAAGGTCGACACCCAACCCTTCCCCGCCGTTAACATGGTGGAAGTCACCCACCACGAGGGTTGCCGGCCCGGGTCCATCGTTCGGCATCAATATGGTAGGACACGGGAACCACTGCGGCAAAGATGGAGATGAGGGCAGTTGCTCTCATAGCAAGGACACGAGAGGAGGCCGCTCCACGCGATCGGCTCCATCATGATGGCAAGCGCTACGTCACGAGAGGAGAAGTGAAGAACATAAGATATCAACGACCTCTCTCTGATCACCTCCTCAACAAATATGTGAGTCAGTATGACCAACGCCGATGGTCCAACTATGATGATGAAGGAGATCGTCTGGCTAGAGGAGCCAGAAGACATCGTCGGTAGGATCGCGATGAGGAGGAGCACGAGCGCTGTGCCACAGACAAGTCAAGGGAGCAAGACGACAACGCCAGACACTGGGACTGCCCTTTCTTCAGACACTGCTGGGATTCAGGAATGAGCCGATTGCCCACAATCGGCAATTGCCCAGAATGCAACCAGAAGAAGAAGGAGGCGGCCAACGTATCTGTGTTCGAGCGCCTAGGGCCTCTCCCGCTACAAAGCAAACGCGCTGAGTCACCTCGTTGGGCGGATCTTGAGGATTCAGAAGACGAGGGACAAGAAGAAGAAGAAGAAGACAGGTACCACCGTCCAAGGTGGTGCCCTGACGGACTCAGCCGTTCACAAAAACGCAGGGTTCAGCGATTGCGCGGCCTGGAGGAAGCCGAAAGGTTATACCTGCATACGCTAAGGAAGGCACGGCCTGATCGCGGCTGCGAAGGTTCGGCGAGCCACTGGACGAAGAGGGTCGTCCACGAAAAATGGAGTGGCGCCCCAAACAGAGGAAAGCCGATGATGAGACATCGGCTGGCACAAACATGGTACTCGTCTTGCCGACGGGGCTTAGTGCTCCACGTTTACACGACGCACTCAAGGTGGACGACGGCGAGCACACCAACAGGATGAAATCAGAGATTGGGCTGGTTTTGTCTGCCGGCCTGAGCGAGTAGCAAGGGCTCGTCAATAAGCTAGCGTGGCGAGGCTGATCCTTGTGATCGGCCCCAAAATTTATGAAGGGACATTACAAAACCTTCATCGAACAAGCAACATGGGGGCCGATTCCAGCAATCGGCCAAAATTATCCTCAACCACCATTCTGCCTGGTTTCAAACATGTTATCCAACAGAGCCGATACCATCAATTCTCTTGACAGAATCGGCTCGGGGGGCACCCAGGTGTATGAAAATACGAGGATATGCAACGGAAGCATCTCATCTTCTGGTGATGGGTATTGGAATAAGGGGGCCGATGCACTAGTCGGCCGTAAAAAAAAAATCTGAAAAATTCGTAAATTTTCGAGCACAGCCGATGCAGCAGACATCGACTTAAGGATATGAAAGCCGGTGCATGGCCATCGACTCAAGAGGAATGACTGTTACGATCAGAGGGTCAATGGAGCACGAAGGGGGATTTTAATGGAAGAACTCCTCAATGGAGTGGTTTAAGAGCTCGGATCCTCTCTTCAAGGACAAGGCCAAGAGTAGCCTGGACGTGCAGATCAGGTCAGGGATGGATTGCATAAGACCCACCAAGGGGAAGGAGCCGATCTAGCCGGCAAGATGCAAGAAGAACTGAAGAAGCTCGGGGGGCAGCTCACCTTGAAGGTTCTCTGCTTGGGGCTACGTCATGAGTTAAGGCTAATGTCGGCACATGTGTCTGGCTCGCCTTCACTAAGGCTCGGGGGGCAGCTCACCCTAAGAGTCATTGCTCTAGGGAGCCGATTTGGTTGGAATCGGCTAGCCTCGCGACACAACTGGTTTGGAGAGCAGTGTTCCAGAGTCATCAGTTTGAGCATCCAAGACGGTTCCAGGGCTCTTTTAAGGTCACTTGCTCGAAGATCAAGTCGCCAGCTTACCAAGATCGGTTGTGTCATCGTCATCGGCAGAAGTCAGCTAGTTTGGAGGGATGGTTGAATTGGCCCGTCTCGCAGATTATCATGAAACTGATCTGGTACCGTCAGTCACTAAGCGTGGAGTAGGCCAACAGTCGACAAACTCAGCATGAAAGAAATCGGCGAAATCAGGCTAAGGGGATTCTTCATTAATATGGGGATTTCTTACAATGGGGAGCCGATTGCTCAAGGAGGGAAGAACAAAAGGAGGGTCTATTGACCAATCTACTACGGCTAGGCCTATACTATGAGATTCTAATCTACGGGCCATCGCTGCCCTCATCATCATCCTCAGAACTCTCATCGGCACCGCTGCCGATGGGCTCTTCGTCGCTACTTCCGTAGCCCTCTACGGGAGCTTCATCTTCGTCTTCATCGTCGCTGCTGTCGTCGTCCCACCACATGCGGAGGCGCTTCGCCGGCGGGTAGCCCTCGAGGGGATCGTCGTCGTCATCGTCGTCTTCCTCTTCCTCTTCTTCAGAGGTGGGGCAGCCGTCCCAGGGGAACTGATCGTCCTCGCTCTCCGACTCCAATTCCCCGACGGCAAGGAACTGAAGATCTTCGTCCCCGCTGGTTAGGGACCGGTCGTCTTCGGACCAAACCGAGGAGGCATGGTCTTCCGGGTCCCATGCTTACGGGGCGCGGATGTCCGGCGGCGTCTCGCGGGAGGAGGAGGACCCGTAGGAAAGCTCAGAGGAGGAGTCGTGGAAGACCGACGAGGAAGAGGAAGAAGAGGAAGACATGGCTGTGGGAGAATGGGGTTTTTTGGTGCCGATGGCCAGAACAGAACAGGATGGTGAAGTGGCGAACTGCTCAGAGCGGTTAAATAAAAGGGAGCTATGGTGAAAATCAATGCCACAGCAGTTTTCAAGGAGGCAGTGCCCATAGACAACGGTCAAATCATGCGGGGCAGCCGAGAAGACAGGGTATCATGACAAAAAATACTGCAATGGTTCTGCTCTGCCATGACATGACCCGACGGAAAAAGCATAATGATTTTGGAAATGTCATTTCCAAAACCAGGGGGGCATGTGTTATCACCAGAATTTGACCAAGTCGGAGGTGGGCCATGATCAAGATAAGCTTGAAGGTTATATATGGAGAAAATACAAAGATCGGCCTTTTATACCAAGTTGGGCTTAATTGCCCATGTATCTGTAACATATTAGATCGTATTCTAGTTTAGAGATAGAATCTTACTCGTGCACGGTTTAGTGCACGCCCACATTAGAAAGTCCGCCGGACTATAAATATGTACCTAGGGTTTATGGAATAAACAACAACACAACGTTCACCCCAAAACAAACCAATCTCGGCGCATCGCCAACTCCTTCGTCTCGAGGGTTTCAATCGGGTAAGCGACATGCTGCCTAGATCGCATCTCGCGATCTAGGCAGCACAAGCCCACGTTGTTCATGCGTTGCCCGTGCTTGAAGCGTCTTTGATGGCGGGCAACGTAGTTATCATAGATGTGTTAGGGTTAGCATAGTTCTTCGTATAACATGCTTACGTAGTGCAACCCTTGCATATCTAGCCGCCCTCACGCCTATCTCGGGTGTGGGGGCGGCACCTGCTTGTTCATCATTTAGTAGATCTGATCCGTTACGATTGCTCCTTGCTGCGCAAGGATTAGTTTAATATACGCAATAGTTAGGCCTTACAAAGGGGGAGGATCCGGTGGCACGTAGGGTGGCGTTCGCAAGTCCTAAACATGATGTTCCGAGGATCAGCGTCATGTTGGTTTTTGGCCTTGTTTAGGATCGGCTTACGAGCACCGTGCGTGGCCGCGAGGCCCAACTCTGGAGTAGGATGATCCGATTATGCGGTGAAAACCCTAAATCGTCGTAGATCTCATTAGCTTCATCTTGATCAAGCGGGATCACCAAGTATTCGTGCACCCCGCACGAATCATGGGTGGATCGGCTCTTTGAGCCGATTCACGGGATAACTCTGAGAGCCGATCGAGGCTCGTATTTAATGTTTACGTGTATGCCATGCGGGAACTAAGCGAGGCATCCCCATCACCTTCTCGACCAGGTATAGGTCGGGTGGCACGCCCTTGCACTTCGCATCGCCGCGTGTGACCGGAAGAGCATTGCGGGCCGTCGCTCGGAGGGGTCTCAGCCAGCCGCAGCTCTAGGCTCTTCCCGGCTCTACCGTGTTGACGGTCGCTGCCCGCCGGTGGGTTTTGGCGGTCAACAGAAACACAGTACAAACGCAGACGCTCACATACACGCGCATACACTCACCCCTATGAACGCACACACGCACACCCCTACCCCTATTAGCACCTCCGGAAGATTGAGCCGGCGAATTGAATCTTGAAATTGACGAAGTCATCATAGACGTCTCGCTGTCGACGGGAACGTCGCCTCCCACTGAATGAATATTCCGCCTTTATGAGACACACATATGTCAAACCTGGGGTTTGAACTCTGGTAAGCTGGGGGTACAACCATCCTCCTAACCACCCAACCTCAGGTTGGTTCTCAACACACTATTATTTCGTAAGCACCAAAGGTTACCGGATACCTCTCCACACAGCTGCGAAACATCTTTAACAATAACATGGGATAATTAATTTGAGCATGTGAAAAAAATTCAGAACTATAAGAGAAACACATTTTTTACCAGTCAGATATTTAATTGCCCAAGACATAAGAGAAACATATCACTTCTACAAATCGGAATAAAAGTTGAACAAACTAGACAAAAATTAAATCTACAAGTGATATTAAATTACAAAAAATTGGAACAAGTGTAAATACAATTTAGACCTTAAAAAATTATAACTGCAACCAAAAAAACAAAATAAAACCAAATGCAACAAATTTTTAGCACATTGGAGCAACTCTCTCTCTCTCTCTTGAAATAATGGGCTCATTTCTTGCGACCAATGTAAGGTTTTCAGAAGTCCATTAAACCTCAAAGACCATGTTTGTGGCAGCTCATGTACCGCAAGAGGTTGGGTTAGTCCTAGACAAAAAGTCGGGAGGGAGCTTATTTTTAATAGGGATAGACCTCGAAGGGCATGGATATTGTATTAAAATGAAAGCGGTGTGGTACAAATTACATAAAGGACCTCTAAGAACATCACATTTAGAACCAGGGCCCTAGATTTTACGAAACATACCCTAAACAAAGAGAAGAAAAGGCAATCAGGTCCTCTGACACTGCCCGCGATCTCAGGTCTCGAGCAACGACCATCACCATCAGCATCGGGGACTAGACGACTTGGTGAAGTGGAGAGGATGTGCTCTGCCGCGAGTCCTACACAGGGCCTCCGATGGAGGTTGGAGAAAACTTGATGCAATGCTGGCAACTGGCTACAGGCTCCGAAGTTGCTACGCACCATCATGAAAGGTCAGCTTCCAGTATTGGGCTACCGAGGATGAACTCCAAAGGGCCGCGGTACCAAGATCTCCCCATCATCCCCTTCACCGCAGAATGTGTCAGCTAGCTTACCCTTCTCCTCACCTCCACAGGTGGCCAAAAGTGAGAGAAGCATCAGCGAGCTCAAGTAGCATAGAATCCCCATAAACCGCTTATAGAAGAAAATCTCACCGGTTCTGCAAATTATGTCATGCTTCCACCTCTCAAACCTCACGCCGTGCATCACTGACGACTACCTGAAGTCGCAAAAAAGTATCAGCACAACTAGCCTCCAGAAGAAAGGGAAGACGACCTTATTGGGGGAGATGCTTAGCTCCATCATCCTCTCAAGCCACGGCTCTTGCCACCAGAGCCAAGCTGCGAGGACGCCGCAACACATGGCACACTAGATCCAGCCGATGGGATCCAGTGACCTACTCCCAATCTCTAGCAAGGGTAATCGTACACTAAAACAATCCCTAACACTACTTTCGACGCCCTTCCTTTGCCTACTCCAGCCAGCATCGCCGACGAGAGCGGGTTCGTTTCGGCCCGGCTGTGCGAAGGAGATAACCAGACGATAGTTGTTTCGAGAGAGGCCAGGAGAGCGGGAGAGAGTTAAACCTCCTTATAACTTATAACGAAGAGTTCCCCACTCTTGGTAAATGAGTGAGAAGTGTAGCTACACGCGCATTTCTCCTCCGACGCCCATCCCGCCCGCGCTCCGTGCATGTGTTTTGATGGATTGAACGAAGAGTTTATTTTTGTTGTTAAAAAAATCGAGGTTTTGACAAACACGTCATGGTCAATCGGTTCGGGTCCCTCCGGGATAGCGGGCTACTGTGCAACGCAAGAGCCTCTCTATACAAAGTCCCGCCGGCTTTCGCCATAGAAAAAAACTGTGTTAGAGTTTTGCCTCCTCTCTCTCTAGTTGTGTTGCCGCCGTACTCTACCCACATTCCCACATCTCAAACGCTGGAGTACACCGGCGAGCGGGAGAGCAGGTGTCCCGAACCACTTTCCCTTGTCATCATGTCTGAGAGAGGGGGATTAGGTTGTTGGCATGCGCTTCGCGTGACTGCTTGCATTTTTTTATCGTCTACCATCCAAGTCAGGCAGTGTTGCCACCGTCTCTGTCACCGACTCACTGTCACCAGTGTTACCGTAAAACAACATTTACCAAGAGTTCCCCACTCTTGGTAAATGAGTGAACAGCAAACCCTAGATCGTCACTCATTTACCAAACCCTAGATCGTCCCGTAATCCTATTTACAAAAAGGAAAAGAAAAGTTCACCGGCAAAGCCGCGAGCTCGTCGGCAAAGTCGCACCGCCGCAAGGCCGCACCGCTCCTCTTGATCCCGATGCGCATCGGTATGCCGAGGCATCCGGAAGAAGAGCAATCTCTCCTCTCCGTTTTCCGCTCAGGTGATTTCGGTGGAGGTAGGAGAAAAAGAAAAGTGGAAGGGGAAAAGAAACCTCACCGATCTTACCGTCGACACGCTGTTGCCGCTGTTGCGGTCGCTACTGCTCATCGCCGGCATAGGGCACCGCCGCTGAGCCAGTTGATGGCGGCGCGTTCACCCTCGAGGTGCTCACGCACGCCGGCAACAGGGCCAGAGGGGCACCACTGGTTCGTCTCCTGGTCGCCGTCGGTGTATGGTGGCTGGGGGAGAAGGGAGAGGGGCTCGCTGTCGCCGGCGAGCTCCCAAGCAGGGCGTGCGCGGGAGGCGTTCTCTTTCCGTGCCGCCAGAGAGAGGAAAAGAGGAGATAGGGGAAGCCGGCCATGATGTCGTCGTGCACTCGCCGGTCGTCGGCGGGAGGGCACCGACCGCGGCGCCCGGTCGTTTTTCTCTCCCGTCGCCATAGAGAGGAGGAGAGACAAGGGTCGGGAGAAAATGTCTAGGGTTAGGTTTTTTCGCGAGCTGGCCATTACTGTCTCGCTTATATACGGTGCGCAATATGATGAGGTATTCCACCCTACCATTGGGATTGTGGATTGAGGCGTTAAAAACCGCTATTCACATTCTAAACAGAGTACCAAAACTATGAGCTATGGATAGGGAGAGTGCCTTCTCTAAACCACCTAAAAGAGTGGGGGTGCACTGCTGAGGACAAAGTATTTAATCCAAATATCGCAAAGTTAGATACCAAAATAGTCAGCTGCCATTTTATTGCCTATCCTGAAAAGTCAAAAGGTTATCGTTTGTACTGTCCAGAGAAATACACAAAGTTCGTGGAAACGAGATATGCTGCCTTCTTGGAGGATGAAATGATGAGGGGGAGCATGGTAGCTCGGCAAATTGATATTGAGGACAAGAGGGTGCATGCACCTAATCCGATGACTCATGAGCCATTTCTCCGCTACCATGTGCACCTGCACCGATAATCCTTGCGATTATGGTGCAAGCACCTGTTGTGACTCCACCCATGATAACGATAAGTGAATATTTGGAACCTGTCTGTCAGGAGCCGAATGAACCATTTGTTGAGCATCAAAGGGAGCAAAAATACCACCTCCAGAAGCTAAGAGACAAGTTGAGGAACAGAATGCTCTAGAGAATGAGGCCCTCATGACCCACAAGTATACGGGGTGTATCGCAGTACTTTCGATAAATAAGAGTGTCGAACCCAACGAGGAGCAGAAGGTGTTGACAAGCAGTTTCGATGAAGGATTCACTGTAAATGCTCACAGACAAGTATTCAGGGGGTTTTAGTATAGCAGATGAATAAAGTACAAGTAAGTAAAATGCGAGAGAAATAATTGCAGCGAGTGGCCCAATCCTTTTTAGCACAAAGGACAAGCCGGTTTGTTTACTTATAATGACCAAACGTTCTTGAGGACACACGGGAATTTAGTCTAGTGCTTTCGCTTCATATAGCTGATTAATCTTCATTGTTTTGATAAGTGTTGTGTGGGTGAACCTATGCTGATGCACCGCCCTTCCTAAGACTAATACATACTTGTGATTATACCCCTTGCAAGCATCCGCAAATACAAGAAAGTAATTAAGATAAATATTACCACATCCTTAAACTCTGAGATCCTGCTATCCCTCCTGCATCGATATACTAACGGGGGTTTAGGTTTCTGTCACTCCGGAACCCCGCAATTAGCAAACGAATACAAGATGCACTCCCCTAGGCCCATAAATGGTGAAGTATCATGTAGTCGACGTTCACATGACACCACTAGAAGAATAACACCACAACTTAAATATCATAACATGGAATACTAACCAACATAATTCACTACTAACATTTAGACTTCACCCATGTCCTCAAGAACTAAACGAACTACTCACGAGACATCATATGGAACATGATCAGAGGTGATATGATGATGAATAACAATCTGAACATAAACCTTGGTCCAATGATTTCACTCAATAGCATCAATAACAAGTAGAAATCAACACCGGGAGAGTTTCCCCTATCAAATAATCAAGATCAAACCCTAATTGTTACAGTGGTGACGAGGTGCAGCGGTGGAGATAGCGGTGATGATGATGGAGATGATGGTGATGATGATGGAGATGATGTCCAGCTCGATGACGATGACGATGGCGTCGATTTCCCCCTCCGGGAGGGAATTTCCCCGGCGGATTTCAGCCTGCCGGAGAGCTCTTTTCTCTCCGGTGTTTTCCGCCCCGCAGAGGCGGCTGTGACTCTTCGCGACTATCCTCCGGAGCTTAGGTTTTTGGGACGAAGATGTACGCGAAGGAGAGGAGGCCGAGAGGGGCTGTGGGCCCCCTCCTCACAAGGCGGCGTGGCCGGCCTTGGCCCGCGCCGGCCTATGAGGTGGGCCCATGGCGGCCCTCCTCGGCTCCCCTTCCGGCTCCCTTCATCTTCCGGAAAAATAGGATTTTTCATATAATTTCCGTCAATTGTTGATCTTCCGAAATATTGCATTCGACGGCGCTTTTTCCAGCAGAATCCGACTCCGGTGCGCGATCCTCCAATAATCATGAAACATGCAAAATAGATGAAATAACATAAGTATCATCTCCAAATATGAAATATATCAATGAATAACAGTAAATTATGATATAAAATAGTGATGCAAAATGGACGTATCAACTCCCCCCAAGCTTAGACTTCGCTTGTCCCCAAGCGAAACTGAACTCGGTAAACAGGACCACATATTTATGGAGTGAAGAGTCGATACATAAAATACGGACAAGAAGCATCATATTCATTCACACAAGACATTCTAGTAGACAACTTCCTCATATAATTCAACTTGAAACAAGTAGAAGGAAATCACAAATAAAGGTGCATAGGAAATCATAATTGGTGATGGCAAACTTTGTTCTTGGTCAAAGAACAGTTAACAGATTATACTTATCTATTGAGCAGCGCTCTTATATTAAAGCTTAAAATAAACTTGCATACTCAATCATAGTAATCTCCTCATAATCATTGATAACTTTCAAAGCTATATTCATTCAGATAAAACTTGTACTAAACAAGGAAGAATAAAAGACATGATCAAATAGATCACAATATAGATGGTTGGATCACAACAACTCAAATGCTTGCTTGAGATGGAGGGAAATAGGTTTACTGACTCAACATAAATTAAAAGATAGGCCCTTCGCAGAGGGAAGCAGGGATTAAATCATGTGCTAGAACTTTTTAAGTTTTGAAATCATATAGAGAGCATAAAAGTAAAGTTTTGAGAGGTGTTTGTTGTTGTTAACGAATGGTAGCGGGTACTCTAACCCCCTTGACAAACAGACCTCCAAAGAGCGGTTCCCATGAAGGACGTTATCTCTACCAGCAAGGTAGATCATCCCCTTCTCTTTTGTTTACACATGTACTTTAGTTTATTTAAGGATGACACTCCTCCCAACCTTTGCTTTCTCAAGCCATGGCTAACCGAATCCTCGGGTGCCTTCCAACATTTCACATACCATGGAGGAGTGTCTATTGCAAAATTAAGTTGCTTACTGATGAATCAGGGCAAAACATGTGAAGAGAATTATTAATAAAAGTTGATTAATTGGGGCTGGGAACCCCGTTGCCAGCTCTTTTTGCAAAATTATAGGATAAGTGGATGAAGCCACTAGTCCATTAGTGGAAGGTGCCTAACAAGACTGAAAGATAAAACACCACATACTTCCTCATGAGCTATAAAACATTAACACAAATAAGAGGTAATAATTTTTGAATTGTTTAAAGGTAGCACATGAAGTATTTACTTGGAATGGCAGGGAAATACCACATAGTAGGTAGTTATGGTGGACACTGGTGGCATAGGTTTGGTTTAAGAGTTTGGATGCACGAGAAGTATTCCCTCTCGGTACAAGTCTTTGGCTAGCAAGGTTAATTAGCAAGCATAAGAGTTGAGGGAAACAAACAAATATACATATGATAGAAACAATCATGCATCTTCCTAGTAAGCACAAACAATTTTAACTTTAGAATACTAAGCTAGGAACTAACGGGAAAGATAATAACATATCTACATGTGTTTCCTCTTTTCTACTTAAACTCAAGTTGTTGTTGCTATTGACCAATGCTAAGTTTGCCAAAACCAAATAGATTTACTCAATGCTCCCAAAGTGATACCAATACTAACAACAAGATCAATCATATAATAGAAATTGCAAACTAAAATAAGATGTGCAATATGTAAATGATAGAACTTCTCATTAATATTCCATAACGATAACTCACACCAAGGAATACATAGATAACCACTAAAAGAGAGATACTTCCATACCGCACCACATCTTATATGATAACTTCCCTACTCATGATATGACACTACTTGATAGTAAAAAGGTAAAAGATAGTGATGATGTGATACCGCGGCACTCCCCCAAGCTTGGAACAAATCAAGGGCGTGCCAATACCGATGATGAATTACTCCTTCGACGATGATGAATTCCTGATAAGCTTCTCAACAAGCTCTTTTAGCTCGTCAATCCTGTACGTGAGGTTGAGAATCATCTCCAAATTATGCTCGACGCGGTTAAGAAGTATGTCCAACGGCGAGTCGCAACTCTTAGAGTAGTTTCCCCACTCTTCAGCTTCAGGCTTCGTCCTTCCTGCAGTGTTAGAAAGATCTATGTCCCAGTTGCTGGGCAATACTGCCTTGGGCACCCTTTCAGTTTGACTATTATGAATTAGAATGTGGAAGGGGTTGTAGGTGCCTGGAGGAGATGTCTTTGGAGCTAGGTAGTGACGTGGAACTCTTCCTCCGGTGCTAATCCGTGCGCTTTTCTTGGCGTTGAACGGATTTGACACCACTCCGATGCTTGCGACGGTGGCACGCGGGTATACTCGCGGAACTTCCTCAACTTCTTCTTCATCCTCCTTGAATTCTTCTTTCAACTCGGGATCTTGAATATCTTCCTCCGAAGGTTCCTTGTCCTTGTTGTTGGAGACCATGGTGCTTCTAGATCAAAGACAGATCCTGGCAGAAACAACTCGAAACAAAACACGACGAGAAAATGATATACGGACCTCCAGGGGTCCGGGGGATTATATAGCAAAAAAATTCGCGGCAGAAGGAAAGTACCAGGTCGAACCAGAGTCGGAAAGGAGCAACGAGGCGGCCTCCTCACAGGGCGGCGCGGCCAGGCTGGGGCCCGCGCCGGCCTGTGGGGGCACGCCCTCGTGCGTCTCCTCCACTCCGTTTCGATCTCGTACTTTTTCATATTTTCCAAAAGTTGCAAAAACATTGTTCGGAAAGTTAAAAACGGACTTTTTCTTACCAGAACTATTACCTATTCAAAGTCGAACTCGCGGAGATCGTCAACTTGGCCTTTGATGAAGGCTTCCGGAGTTACCACTTGAATAACATCAACATCTTTATTATAAGAATCACCAGAGATATAATGCTTGAGTCTTTGTCCATTCACCACTTGTGTGGCATTACCTTGAAGAGAGCTAATTTTAATTGCTCCTCGATCGATACACCTCATCAATGACATATGGTCCTTCCCATTTTGAGAGTAATTTCCCCGCAAAAATCCGAGACGAGACCGATACAATAGGACTTTATCTCCAACATTAAATTCTCTTTTGATAATTCTTCTATCATGCCATTTCTTAACTTTCTCTTTAAAGAGTTTAGCATTTTCATATGCTTCACTTCTCCATTCATCTAGAGAACTCAATTGTAGCAATCTCTTCTTACCGGCAAGTTTAGGATCTTTATTTAGTTCTCTCACAGCCCAATAAGCTTTGTGCTCTAGTTTTAAAGGTAAATGACAAGCTTTCCCATAAACCATTTTATACGGTAACATACCCATGGGATTTTTATAAGAAATTCTATAAGCCCATAATGCTTCCTTTAATTTAATAGCCCAGTTCTTTCTAGATTTATTAACAGTCTTTTGCAAGATAGATTTAATTCCTCTATTTGATAATTCTACTTGCCCACTAGTTTGAGGATGATAAGCAGAAGCAATTCTATGATTAATACCATATTTAGCAAGAGTTTTTCTAAAACCACCATGAATAAAATGAGAACCTCCATCAGTCATAATATATCTAGGAACTCCAAATCTAGGTAAAATAATATCTAAAAGCATTCTTAAAGAGGTCTCACCATCAACACTTTTTGTAGGTATGGCTTCCACCCATTTAGTAACATAATCAACAGTGACAAGTATATGAGTGTTACCTTCTAAAGAAGGGAAAGGACCCATGAAGTCAAATCCCCAACAATCGAATGGTTCAATAACAAGAGTATAATTCATAGGCATTTCATTGCGTCTGGAGATATTACCAACCCTTTGACATTCATCACAAGATAAAATAAACTTCCTTGCATCTTTGAAGAGAGTTGGCCAATAAAAACCTGATTGTAGAACCTTTTGCGCGGTCCTATCTCCGGCGTGATGTCCTCCATAAACACTACCATGACACTTACTCAATATCTCTTGTTGTTCATATTCGGGAACACATCTTCGCAGAATACCATCCACTCCTTCTTTATATAAGTGTGGGTCATCCCAAAAATAATGCCTCAAGTCATAAAAGAATTTCCTCCTTTGCTTGAGCTGAAAAGGTTGGAGGCAAGTACTTGGATACAATAAAGTTAGCATAATCAGCGTACCAAGGACTATCTCGCGAGCTCACCTTTATTACAGCCAATTGTTCATTTGGAAAACTATCATTAACAGGAACAAGATCATAAGCAATATTTTCCAATCTAGACAAATTATCAGCAACAGGGTTATCGGCACCTTTCCTATCTATAATATGTAAATCAAATTCTTGCAAAAGAAGTACCCATCTAATAAGCCTTAGCTTAGCATCTTTCTTTTCCATAAGGTATCTAATTGCAGCATGATCAGTATGAATTGTAACTTTTGAATCAACAATATAAGATCTAAACTTGTCACAAGCAAAAACTACAGCTAATAATTCTTTTTCAGTTGTAGCATAATTTCTTTGAGCAGCATCAAGAGTTTTGCTAGCATAATGAATAACATTCAACTTTTTATCTACTCGATGTCCAAGAACAGCACCTACAACAAAATCACTAGCATCACACATAATCTCAAAAGGTAAATTCCAATCAGGAGGTTCAACTACAGGAGCAGTTGTTAAGGCTTTCTTTAGAGTTTCAAAAGCTTCCTTACAATCATCATCAAAAACAAAAGGTACATCTTTTTGAAGAAGATTAGTAAGAGGCTTTGAAATCTTAGAAAAGTCTTTAATAAATCTCCTATAAAACCCAAAGCATGACCAAGAACACTACGAATACCTTTAACATCCCTAGGATAGGGCATCTTCTCAATTGCTTCAACTTTAGCTCTATCAACTTCAATACCTCTCTCGGAAATTGTATGTCCCAATACAATTCCTTCATTAACCATAAAGTGGCACTTCTCCCAATTAAGAACAAGGTTAGTTTCTTCACATCTCTGCAATACTTTATCAAGGTTTCGCAAGCAGTTATCAAAATAATTTCCATAGACAGAAAAATCATCCATGAATACCTCTACAATACTCTCACAAAAGCCATGAAAAATAGCAGACATACATCTTTGAAAAGTAGCAGGAGCGTTACATAAACCAAAAGGCATACGCCTATAAGCATAAGTTCCATAGGGACAAGTGAAGGTGGTTTTCTCTTGATCTTTAGTTTTAATAGCAATTTGTGAAAACCCAGAATAACCATCAAGAAAGAAAAAATGAGTATTTTTAGACAACCTTTCTAACATTTGATCAATAAAAGGTAAAGGGTAATAATATTTCTTAGTAACTTTATTAACTTTTCGATAATCAATGCACATTCTATACCCTACAACTACTCTTTGAGGGATGAGCTCATCATTATCATTAGGCACAACAGTCATTCCTCCTTTCTTAGGAACACAATGCACAGGACTAACCCATCTACTATCAGCAATAGGATATATAATACCAGCTTCAATAAGTTTTAATACCTCATTCCTTACCACATCCTTCATCTTCGGAATTAGACGGCGCTGATGTTCAACAACAGGTTTTGCATCATCTTCCATATTGATAGCATGTTGGCAAATAGAGGGAGAAATCCCCTTCAAGTCATCAAGAGTGTAGCCAATAGCTCCTCGGTGTTTCTTCAATATTTCCAATAACCTTTCTTCCTCAATATCTGAAAGCTTAGAACTAATAATAACATGATATATTTTCTTATCATCAATATGAGCATACTTAAGATTATCAGGCAACGGTATTAAATCAAAAACAGGATCTTCCTTTGGTGGTGGTGTTGTACCTAAATCTTCAACCGGCAAGTCATGTTTAAGAATAGGTTGACGAAGGAAAATTTCATCAAGCTCATTTCTTTCTTCCCTAAAAACTTCACTCTCACTATTCTTCAAATGTTGCTGCAAAGGATTATTAGGAGCAAGAGCAATAGACGCACACTGTTCAACTCTAAAATCATTATTAGGCAAATCAGCTTTATAAGGAGTTTTGGCAAATTTAGAGAAATTAAACTCATAAGATTCACCAGCAAAGTTAGTCATAATTTTTTTCCTTCTTGCAATCTATAACAGCTCCACAAGTATTTAGGAAAGGTCTACCAAAAATAATAGGACAATACTTACTAGCAGCAGAACCAAGTACCAAAAAGTCTACAAGATATTTAATCTTACCACATAGAACTTCCACATCTCGAACAATACCAATAGGAGAGATAGTTTCTCTATTAGCTAGCCGAATAACCACATCAATATCTTCAAGTTCACAAGAACCAATTTCATGCATGATCTCCGTATAAAGCTCATAAGGAATGGCACTAATACTTGCACCAATGTCACATAAACCATAATAACAATGATCACCAATTCTAACAGAGAGCATAGGAACACTGGCTTTCCTAGACTTATTAGGATGCGAAACAATATTAGAAGCATCTTCACAGAAAATAATATGACCATCTTCTACATTTTCAGTCACAAGATCTTTAACTATTGCAACATCAGGTTCAACCTTTATTTGTTCTTTAGGTTTTATAGGTTTCTTTGCACTTTTATTAACCGCACTAGATATAACAGAGTACTCCTTCATTTTAGCAGGGAAAGGAGTTTTTTCAATATAAGCTTCAGGAAGAATATGATCAACAGCTTCAATTATAGCACATTTATTTATAGATGAATCAATTTTATCTTTATATGGTTCATGATACTTATCAAAATTCTTCCTAGGCAATTCAAAGTGAGAGGCAAAAGCTTTATAAAAGTTTGCAACGACTTGAGAATCAAGACCATAAGTAGCACTAATATTACGAAATTTATCAGTATCCATAAAAACTTCAATGCATTTATAATCATAGTTTATACCTGACTCTCTATCTTTGTCGTTCTCCCATCCTTCAGTATTCTCCTGGGATCCGATCAAGAAGGTCCCTTTTAAACTCTTCTTTGTTGCGTGTAAATGATCCAGAACAAGAAGTATCTAGCAAAGTCTTATCTTGAAAAGACAATCTTGCATAGAAATTATCAATAATAATATTACCAGGAAGTTCATGAATGGGGCATTTGAGCATTAAAGACATCAATCTCCCCCAAGATTGGGCAATACTCTCTCCATCATGAGGCCAGAAATTATATATGCGGTTCTGATCTTTGTGAATTTCACTTGGAGGATAGAATTTAGAATAAAATAAAGGCACAATGTCCTCCCAATTAAGAGAATCCTTATTCTTCAGCAATTATTCCAGTGTGCTGCTTTACCAGACAGCGATATAGAGAATAGTTTCTTCCTAACTTCATCCATAGCAATACCTGCACATTTGAATAACCCGCATAATTCATGTAAAAACAGTAAATGATCACCAGCATGGACAGTTCCACCCCCTTCATAGCGGTTATCCACAACACGTTCAATAATTTTTCATAGGTATTTTGTATGGAACCTCTTCCTCACCTGGCGCCTCATCCACTACCTTTGCAGTAGTAGTAGATTTTCCAAAGAGGATTTCAAGAGAAGACCCCTCCATAATGATTATAGCAGCAGGTAGAAATAAAAACAGCACGTACAGTAAAGGTTTTCCTTACCAATTCCACTTACCAATAGCGCTTCACTCCCCGGCAACGGCGCCAGAAAATAGTCTTGATGACCCACAAGTATAGGGGGTGTATCGCAGTACTTTCGATAAATAAGAGTGTCGAACCCAACGAGGAGCAGAAAGGTATTGACAAGCAGCTTCGATGAAGGATTCACTGTAAATGCTCACAGACAAGTATTCAGGGGGTTTTAGTATAGCAGATGAATAAAGTACAAGTAAGTAAAATGCGAGAGAAATAATTGCAGCGAGTGGCCCAATCCTTTTTAGCACAAAGGACAAGCCGGTTTGTTTACTTATAAAGACCAAACGTTCTTGAGGACACACGGGAATTTAGTCTAGTGCTTTCGCTTCATATAGCAGATTAATCTTCATTGTTTTGATAAGTGTTGTGTGGGTGAACCTATGCTAATGCACCGCCCTTTCTAGGACTAATACATACTTGTGATTATACCCCTTGCAAGCATCCGCAAATACAAGAAAGTAATTAAGATAAATCTAACCACATCCTTAAACTCTGAGATCCTGCTATCCCTCCTGCATCGATATACTAATGGGGGTTTAGGTTTCTGTCACTGAGGCAACCCCGCAATTAGCAAACGAATACAAGATGCACTCCCCTAGGCCCATAAATGGTGAAGTATCATGTAGTCGACGTTCACATGACACCACTAGAAGAATAACACCACAACTTAAATATCATAACATGGAATACTAACCAACATAATTCACTACTAACATTTAGACTTCACCCATGTCCTCAAGAACTAAACGAACTACTCACGAGACATCATATGGAACATGATCAGAGGTGATATGATGATGAATAACAATCTGAACATAAACCTTGGTTCAATGGTTTCACTCAATAGCATCAATAACAAGTAGAAATCAACACCGGGAGAGTTTCCCATATCAAACAATCAAGATCAAACCCTAATTGTTACAGCGGTGACGAGGTGCAGCGGTGGAGATGGCGGTGATGATGATGGAGATGATGGTGATGATGATGGAGATGATGTCCAGCTCGATGACGATGACGATGGCGTCGATTTCCCCCTCCGGGAGGGAATTTCCCCGGCGGATTTCAACCTGCCGGAGATCTCTTTTCTCTCTGGTGTTTTCCGCCCCGCAGAGGCGGCTGTGACTCTTCGCGACTATCATCTGGAGCTTAGGTTTTCGGGACGAAGATGTACACGAAGGAGAGGAGGCCAGAGGGGGCTATGGGCCCCCTCCTCACAAGGTGGCGCGGCCAGGCCTTGGCCCGCGCCGGCCTATGAGGTGGGCCCATGGCGGCCCTCCTCGGCTCCCCCTTCCGGCTCCCTTCGTCTTTTGGAAAAATAGGATTTTTCATATAATTTCCGTCAATTGTTGATCTTCCGAAATATTGCATTCTGACGACGCTTTTTCCAGCGAGAATCTCGACTCCGGTGCGCGATCCTCCAATAATCATGAAACATGCAAAATAGATGAAATAACATAAGTATCATCTCCAAATATGAAATATATCAATGAATAACAGCAAATTATGATATAAAATAGTGATGCAAAATGAACGTATCAGGCCCCTAGAAGGTCTACAAGAGCTAGAAAATCAACCATTTCGACTGATTACAAAGTTTACAGCATAGAAACATTTCATATGGAAGGTGAACCCACTTTATATGAAGAATCCATGAGAAGCCCAGATTCATCATAGTGGGTGGAGGCCATGCAAGACGAAATGAGATAGATGAGTGCCAACAATATTTGAGACTTAGAAAATATTCCTAAAGGAGCCAAAACAGTGGGCTGCAAGTGGTCTACAAAATAAAATATGACTCCAATGAAAATATAGAAAAGTACAAAGAACGACCTGTGTCAAAAGGATTTACACAAAGAGAAGGGATAGATTACAATGAGATATTTTCTCCAGACTCATGTAAGGATTCTTTCATAATCATAATGGCACTAGTTGCACATTTTGATTTAAAGTTGCATCAAATGGATGTAAAGAGGGCATTTCAAAATGGGGATTTAGAAGAAAATGTCTAAATGAACAACCCAACGGTTTTATCATGGAAGGAAGGAAGAAATGGGATGCCGCCTAAAGAAATCTATTTATGGTTTAAAGCAAGCCTCCGGACAGTAGTATTTAAAGTTTAATGAGACAACTAAGATATTTAGATTTAAAGAAAATATTGAGGACAACTGCGTTTATGTAAAGTTTAAAAGTGGGAAATATATTTTCCTGATCTTGTATGTGGATGATATTCTCCTTGCCAGCAGTGATGTTAATCTACTGCAAGAGACAAAGAAGTTCTTTTACTAAAATTTTGATACGAAAGATCTTGGTGAAGCATCATATATTTTGGGCATAGAAGTTCACCGACATAGGAAAAATGGAGTATTAGGATTATCGCAAAAGGCTTATTTAGAAAAGATTCTAAGTAGGTATAATATGCAGAAGTGCAGTGCCACACCTGCCCCTATAGTCAAGGACGAAAGTTTTGGGAAACATCAAAGTCCCCAAAATAAATACGAGCTCGATCAAATGAAAGAGGTTCCATATGCGTCGGCCATTGGAAGCCTACAGTATGCACAAGTGTGCACTCGCCCTGACTTGGCTTTTATCACCAGAGTACTCAGAAGATATCAAGAAAATCCAGGTTTTGAACACTGGAAAAATAGTAAAGAAGGCATTGCGTTATGTAAAAGGAACAAAGAGCTACATGCTCACATACAGGAGATCTGATTCCCAATAAATAAGAGTGTATTCAGATGCAGATTTTGTGGGAAATAAAGATGATAGAAAATCCACATTTGGACATGTATTCACTCTCGCAGGGGAGCTATTTCGTGGAGAAGCTCAAAACATAAAGTAGTTGCATCATCCACGATGTATGCAAAATTTATAGCATGTTATGAAGTCACGGAGCAGGCATTATGGTTAAAGAAATTTATACCCAACTTAAAAGTGGTAGATTGTATTGACAAACCACTAAAGATGTATTGCGACAATCAGCCCGCAGTATTTTATGCTCACAACAACAAGTCGACTAATGCTACGAAACCGATTGAGGTTAAGTATTATATTGTGAAACACAAGGTCCGGGATCAAACTATAAGTCTCGAGCATATAAGGACAAAATATATGCTTACGGATCCTCTAACGAAAGGCTTACCACCCAGCGTGTTCAAGGAACATGTAGCCGGCATGGGTTTAAGGAAAGTCTTACCTATTTTGGATCATAAGAGGCCCAAATGTAAAATAATTTGTTTCAAAACAGAGAAGTGTATTGTGGTTGTCTGATTCTATCGGCAATAGAGTTGTGACGATGAAACATGCCCTATAAACTGATCCAAAATGAAACGAATAAAATTATAGTATACAGTTAAAAAGTAAAGTTGAGATCAAGGGGGAGAATGTTAGGTTGATCTCTTTCCCATGTAGGTCCAACGGCCCACCGAGCCCCTTGTGACCTGCGCCCTGATCGGTGGTGCCCAACCCATTATGGTTGGTGGCCCCCTGGTGATGCCATAAAGAGAGGTGGGTGTCGGCGGCTCGCAGCACGAGGTTCACCGCATTGCCGTATGCCCCACCGACATACCAATCTGATCTAGGGTTCTAGCATTGTGCCGACGGGAAGCTCCGTCGCCACGACCTCACCAACACCACCACCGTTGCCACCATGTCGACGTCCTCTGGATCTTCCTCCAAAGAAGAAGATACACCGTCTCTCCCTCTTGATCTCTCTCTAGTTCGCAGAACATACACATCAATAGCTTTTACCCGTATAGGATCTACCCTGGTCGTTGGATAAACTAACACGGTAGACTATATAACTTATTGCTGGACTAAGTAATATCGGATTCAAGGAGCACCGAGGTACTGAAATTCGTGTTAGGGCGCCATCTGATGCTACCCTCTAGAGAAAACCAGAAGTTCAGAACTGCCATCAGATCGCGGAATGACCACGCCCATTCACGCACAGTGAACGAGTAGAACCGTACCAAACACCGCCATAGTTTTCTACAGTGCCCGGGCCGGGATATCCCACCACCAGCGAACGGTGCCATCCAACAGCGGCCATCAAAGCGCATCGCACCAGCAATTCTCATTTTGCCGGTGTCGGCAGGCGGCGTACTCGCGGCAGCCTTTCCCCGCGATCCCGGCCGATCGGTCGCCGGGGCTCTAGCACCGGCGAGGGCAGGCAGATCGACGCGCCTGGCGGGCCCCTGTCCCTCATGTTTCTGTTTTTGTGAAGCGAAAGCACTTGCACAGTTGCCATGCTGGTGTCTGGACTCGGACTGTTCACGAAGCGATTTGTTCCTTTTGCAGCGAGCTACAGCTACCGGCAGGGAACATGGCGGAGCCCGGCGGCGTTCGTACCGGATTAATTGGGCTCATCAGTTCCGGTAGAACAACGGTGGCAAATGGTCGATTAGTTAGCCTGCAGCGAGATACTCCAGAATAGCAGCAGCATTGAAGGCTGAAGGCGATGGTTCAGTCAGTGCACGCTCTCGTCGGAGACCGGGATTTCGACCGTCAGCTTTGGTTGGGGTAGGCGCGCGCAGGGCGGCGCGTGTACTTGCTCTCTGCATAGATCGCCATGACCCTGCAAGCGCATGCAGCTTTCAACAAGCTGGCGGCTCCTGTTTAGGCCGGCCTGGGGCATGGTGAGTGACCACCTAATATCTGTCATTTTCTGCCGCGCGCGATGAGAAGATTTAAAATTTCTAGTGGCCAGACTAGTCGTTGTCTAAGACGTTGTTAAATATTGGTATTTGCCTAGGGAACAAAGTGAGAGGCCAGACAGCACTGTGGCTATGTGTGGATCCATTGGGAGTGTTGCATGAGTGCTCATTGTACCACTCTGTACGTCACCTGTAGTGCTGTTACCATCAAGGATCACAAAGGGATCACGGAAGAGGATATAATTAAGGAGGAAGGATCACTTTACGTGGTCTCTAGCTAAGCCGGAGGGATTAGCTATTTTTGGGCATTTTCTAGCCAATCTTTTATACTCACTCCGTTCCTAGATATAAACCGTATAGTATTTTTAAGATTTTTTGGGAATATAAGGTGACTGCGTTGCAGCACTTGTCTGAATATTTATTTAGGGATTAGTTTACATTTCCTTATCTTCTCCAAAGTCCTATATTTTCTCATATCAATTGTCGAGGCCTAATCCCGCCCAAGCTTGGTGTGTTTCTCCCTCCATGTGGGTTCTAAAATTTTCATGCCAAAATCGATATGGCTTATATCAAGAAACGGAAGGAGTAATTATTAGACCCTCAAATGGCTCCTTATCTTTTAACTCCTTATATTTGGTCCGCTAAATAAAAGTGATTCCTAGCTGATTCCTTAAACTTAACTTTCTAAATGAAAGGTGTGATTGTTGCAATTTAATACTTTCTCCGATCCATAATAAGTGTCGTGTGAACTAAAATCATGAAACTTATTATTATTGAATCGGAGGTACTACATAAATCCACCACATTCGAAATACACAAGCATAAGATTAATAGTGCATACACGAGCGAGTCGGAGTGGGGCAGGAGGGCGGCGGAGGCTGTGGGGTCTCGATGGAGCCTATTGATTGTCGGCGGAGGCAACACTAGCGATGCAGTGCCTACGAAGAAGACTCCAGGCGCATGGTGGAGGGATGTGTTTTTCTCTGGCCAAGACGCGGCCGAGTATAATTGAGAGTGGATACCAAGATGAGTAAAAAGTGTACTCCTCTAAAAGACTTTGAGGGATCACCTAGGTCTAGTTTAGCCCCTAAATTGAATCTTTTCTACTACTACCTCCGTTTCAATGAATAAGGTGCACACACATTGTATGATGAACTTTGACTAAAAGAGTTGAGCAACCAAATCTTGATTATATTGTATGCAATTAGTACCGTTGGATTCGTATTGAAAAACACTTTCTAACGATGCTTATTTTATATCAACAATCTTTATATATTTTGGGAACTCTTAGTCAAAGAAAAAATACGTAAAATTAGCGAGTACACCTTACTATTCATTGGAAGGGAGGGAGTAAGTACTTCTATTGAGTTTTTTAGAGGATATGCTAAAAGATGCCCTTTATGTAGTACGTACATACGTGCCGTTTTGCCTCCCTGGTCACATACCCCTTCGGCATTCCATTCTACTACTGCGTCTTCTACCCCATCGCCACATGCCACATGCCACATTGCAGACGGCAGCCCGGTTCTTTGTCAGTTTGTCTCCTTGTTATGCCGCGTTGCTCTTTAAAGCTACCATGCAGCTCACTTGCATCATTCCTCCCCTTTTCTCCCAAAGGTCCATGCAAGCCCACGCCGTGGAGGGCGACCCTTCTCCTAATTAATCTCGTATTCGTAGATTGGTTTCTTGTAAGCAGCTGAAATGGCGCTTGAAGCCGTGGTGTTCCCACGGCAGCACCTCGCGTGCGGCACGGACAAGGTGGCTGCGGCGATGTCCATGCACGCGCCGTCGCTTGGCCGCGGCGTCGACATTGACGAGTTCGAGGAGAAGGGCGGCGTGGTGCTGCAAGAAGAGGCGGTCAGCGCGACGGTGTACAGCGCCGGTGCCACCGCATGGGAGCAGTGGGACGAGAAGCTCTTCTGCCCACCGGTGTTGCCGCCGCCTGCATCGTCGGGCCGCGCCAAGGCCGTCTCCTCCTCGTCGGCGGCGGCCGTGCGGAAAAGGCGGCGGCGCCCGAAGGCGGTGAAGAACAGGGAGGAGACGGAGAGCCAGCGGCGCAACCACATCGCGGTGGAGCGCAACCGGCGGCGCCAGATGAACGACTACCTCGCCGTGCTCCGCTCCGCCATGCCGCCCTCCTACGCGCAGCGGGTACGTACGTACATGCCCCCCATTCACTGTGCCGGCAGGTCCAAAACGCTCCTCGATACGTACCATATGCCTAAGATAAGCTTTACCGGTCATGTCACCACTGGCCGATGCGCACGGACGGATCGGCTCTGAGCCTCTCACCACACCGCTCGCTGTCCCCTAGCTTTGCATTGCACTGTCACAGATGTCCAATCCTGGTGCCCCTCGTGGCCATGCATGCCGCCTTGGTTCCATGCGTCACGGAGCGAATCTACTGTGTAGTTCCATGGCGAACACGTACGACGTGCCCGCGCGCGCACGCATCGGGGAGCCGCACATTCTCCTGCGCCGAATGCTTTGCATTGATTGTCTCGCCGCCTAGCTAATGAATGTGCTGTGTACCCGTTTGCGGCTGACTGGCAGGGTGACCAGGCGTCGATCGTGGCCGGGGCCATCAACTTCGTCAAGGAGCTGGAGCAGCTGCTGCAGTCGCTGGAGGCCGAGAAGCGGCGGCGCTCACCGCTCCCATCCGTGCCGCCGTTCACCGGATTATTCACATCCCCTCAGTACTCCGCCGGCATTGGCGCCGACTCTGGTGACTCCGAGAACGGCCGCGGGGTTCGGCGAGGCTTGGCGGACGTGGAGGTGGCCGTGGCCGAGAGCCACGCGAACGTGAAGGTGCTGGCGCCGCGGCGGCCGAGGCAGCTGCTGAGGATGGCGGTGGCGATGCAGTGCCTCGGCCTCACCGTGCTCCACCTCAGCGCCACCGCCACCGCCGACCACCTGGTCTTTTACTCCTTCAGCCTCAAGGTGAGCACCAGGCTAATTTGCCACATTTTCGCCATTGATGATTCAGCACGTGCATGACCCTGTTCTCTGATGCAGATGGAGGACGAGTGCCGGCTCACGTCGGTGGACGACATCGCCGCCGCAGTGCACCAGATGGTCCTCGACACCGTCGAGGACCAGCTAGCTAGCTAGTTAGCCGGACGTAGAAATGTCTATGCAGTAACATTAGGCGCGTACGTTACGTGCGACATGTATAATTCACCATTGTCAGAGAACGTAGTGCGTAGCAGTATTCCCATTGCTTGCGTGCAAGTAAACATGTAGTATCGCGGATCAATCAGGTGGCATCTGGCAGCGGGCGCCAATTATTTGCGCCAGCATGCATGGCTGCGCATCCACACCGGTGGCGCCGTGGCGGACAGCCGCTGGACTGGTCTTCTCCGGTGGGTCACCCGTCGCCGTTCGCCGGATAAGAGCTAGTTTGATAATCGAACTGGCCCGCTCCAATCATTCCGTGATGCGATCACCTGAACCATCATGCATGTATGTATGTGTTCCGGCGGCTCGCTTCAGATTTCAGAGTTTGTTTGCACGGAAAGAACAGTCTGCTGTCTGCAGAATGTGTAGAAACATCCAAGCAGAATATACTCATTGTGCCGATGAATGACCAACCTTGTATTGTAACGTACGTCTGAACTTCTGAAGACATCTTATAAGTTTTGTAACGTACGTCTGAACTGACCCGCTCCAATCATTCCGTGATGGGATCACCTGAACCATCATGCATGTATGTTATGTGTTCTGGCGGCTCGCTTCAGATTTCAGAGTTTAAAGGCGCGTTTGGTAGCCTGCATGACTTTCCTGCATGACTGGCGCAGCGGGAAGGAGTCTCCTTCGCGTCGCAGATGGGCCATGGACCATAAAAGCCACGTTGTTTGGTGGTTTGCATAGAGTTTTTTCGGCCCCGTGGAGATTTGGGCTCTGCCCGTTTGGTAGGTCGGTTTTCAGGCCTCGTAGCAGCCCAGAATGGCACCGCTGTTGTTTGGTTGCAACCCAGAAACGCTTGTGCTAACCTTTTACCTTCGGTGGTAAGGTTACCAGCGATCAACAACACAATGAAGAACACAGTTCACAGTTCAGAAAAACTTAGCAGTGATAATAGTTCAAACACGTTCATAGTTGACGACACATGACGATCATAGTTCAGGACACAGGACGATCATAGTTCAGGACACACCATAGACGATCATAGTTGAACAAGATGACTGGAACATCAAGCACACACAGACCAGGAGCTTCAGACATGACTTTGGAAGACGACACACCTGGTGGCGTCGCCATGGTAACGACACATGGTCATCACCTCAGTGCAGGTGTAGTCGAACATGACCACATTATAGTGGAAGGTGGACACCTTCTTGAAGACGAGGAACTGGCCTATCTGCAGCTGATGAGCGACGGCGAAGGCCGCCCACCCCTGGTCGATGTATGCGTCATCGCCTTCTCTCACTGTAGCCATCCTCCAGTAGCAGCCTGTGTTGATGGTGACGATGATGTTCTAAGGGATTTCTCCGAACCACCTGACGAAATCATGAGGGATCCGTAGCCGGTTGAAGGTTGGCTTGAAGACGATGCGCAGGAACTCAGCCGGCCCCACGTCTGGCTGGAAGTGGCCGACGTTAGCCGCCCTTCGCTTCTTGGACGGTCCCTCGTCGGGGGTTTCAGGTGACCCAAGCTTGAGCTTCTCAGTCTGCCACAATAACACATTAGAGGTGTGCCCGCTCACAAGTATATAGATGAAAACAAACATTGAAAACATGTGATGCCTCATACATTGGATCACAAGGCAGCTCAAGGGACTGCCCTCAAACTAAGTATAGTGTGCAAGAAATCACACACCCACGACTAAGTTTGAGGGCAGCACATTGCCTTCCAGTGTGGCATTGTTGAATCATTGGTCAATGCACTAGACAAACTAAAACGAGGCCTCATATGTAGGATCACACGGCAGACAAAGGGACTGTCCCCAAACTAAGTCTAGTGTGCCACTAATATGGCACACATGACTAAGTTTGAGGGCAACACCTTGCCTTCCAGTGTGCCATTGTTCAATCATTGGCCAATGCACTAGACAAACCAAAACGAGGCCTCATATGTAGGATCACACGGCAGGCAAAGGGGCTGTCCCCAAACTAAGTCTAGTGTGTCACTAATATGGCACACATGACTAAGTTTGAGGGCAGCACCTTGCCTTTCAGTGTGCCATTGTTCATTCATTGGCCAATGCACTAGACAAACCAAAACGAGGCCATGGCATGCAAAGGGACTGCCCGCAAACTAAGTCTAGTGTGCAAGTAATATGGCACACACGACTAAGTTTGAGGGCAGCACCCTCCCTTTCGTTGTGCCATAGTTAAATCATTGACCATTGAACAACTGAAGAAGTACAAACATGGAAAACAAGGTAGCATAGGCCTCACAGAATGAGCACATATGGAGGAGATGTTTGATCTGAGCCAATGGCATGGTGATGTTCAGTCATGCCATAGGTTCAGATCAATCATCTCCTCACACTATGATTACCGGTTACAATCATCGGTCTAGTTCAATCATAAACTACACAATCTACAGCAACCTACCACGACTCATTCCGCACAACAATCTCAACATGCTAAACTCCAGCAGCAAAAATCCTTCCCCTCTTTCCATGCACAGTAAAATCGGCCGGTTTCAGCAATCGAAAGCATGATCTAGGAAGGATCTACCACAATTCGACACTATAGTAATAGATCTAAGCAAATCGAGACCGTGAAATGCAAGAACTGAACAAGAACTGGAAGAAATGGGGATGAACACCTTGCAAAACGTCAATCCGACCGCTATCCTAACGGAAACCCTAGCAGATCTAATGTGCATGTCCTCGAAAATGCCCGAGAATGGCATGTTTGAACAGAACGAGTACGAAGGTGATAAGGAGAGGTCGTTACCGCCATTCTTCCGGCCGAGGACGAGCTCGAGGTCGCGGGCGAAGAAGAGATGCCGATGAGGACTGCGGAGCAGATTGCAGCCGATGTCGAGGTCCTGTTCGCCGATGTCTCCTCCTCCGGTAGCGGTGCTCCTCCGTGCGTCGGTGCGGCGGATTGGTCGATGGGAGGGGAACCGCGAGGTGATGTGACAGTTTGGGGGAGGTGAAAGTGCGGTCGTGACTGAGAGGAAGGAGAGAGGAGCGGTGAGGCTAATTATGGCTCGTGTTCCCGAAGGGACGCGGCGTCTCCGCCTCCCTTCTCCACACGTGTCTGGCCGCAACGGGGCTGGCCCCAGAGAAACTGCCATTCCGGAAACCTGTCCCGGGGTGCTTTAAAACCCGATTTATGCAACATGCAGTGGGCTGCAGGCATCCAAACGGATCGAAAATTGCTGGCCCATACGAGCCAAGAGGGCTGCAGGCTACAAACGCGCCCTAAATTACACGGAAAGAACAGTCTGCTGTGTGCAGAATGTGTAGAAACATCCAAGCAGAATCTACTCATTGTGCCGATGAATGACCAACCACGTATTGTAACGTCTGAACTTCTCAAGACATGAAAATGGGTTTATATCTTATAAGTTTTCTATGGACGGTCAGGAAAATGGAGGGGAAACCAAACAAATGGACAATCATACTGTGCTAGTGCTAAATCTGACAACCTACTCTTGCATGCATGCATATTCCCAGGCAATTGGTATTTTGCCACCTTGGAGCTACAGCCTGATTTCATTCACGTCCTACTCTGCTCCTTCAGTCAGTAGGCTTGCTTGAATCTTGAAACTTTTCTGTAAGAAATCATAGTAACCATTTCATTCTTGACAAGTGCGTCACTATTTTCCCACGTGAAACTGCACGGCCTTATATTGCTCGTGACAATTTAGGTGGGCTAATCGAAGAGAAAACTTAATGTAAACCTAGATCATTTCTAGTAAGTATTGTGGGGGAGGCAAAAAAAACAGTAACAATGCCTGCTTTACCCCCGATCAAAGTCGGATCACACTGTTTTTAAATAGAAGCCTTAGCCCAGCTTTATATATAAAGCCCCACACGATAGCATAAAGATTCAATTACAACACACCAACACCTCGACAAATAGTCTCGCACAAACGCAAGTCGGATCACACTGTTACTAATTGATTATGGGGATTGCGCCCACATAGGTAATAAATCTCATTTCTCTTATAAATTGTTGTGGTGAGATGAGAGTTTTCGCTTTATGGTTGCAGTCAAATATGCTGCTATGTCTGTTGGTGATACTCCGGTTTCGAGGCGGAAAAATAAGGTCAGACATATCTATCAGTTTCTCAACGGATGTGCTAATAACTGAAGTCGGGTGTATCAAAACGATAGACAGATTGCTTAAGATCATTGATGAGCTTAACATAATAACTGAAGTGGGGTGTATCAAAAGGAGAAAAACATATTTTTAAGGTGTTTTACTTAGAAAATAAGTGATCTAAACCACAAAATTCCATGTTAGTGGGGCCCATGGCCTCTCACCAAACGGGATATCAATGAACATGTTTCTAAGTTTAGGCGTGATTTAGAGTCCAAGTGGCTTCAATGGCATAGAGTGAAAAACGCACTAAATTTCCAACTCATAGCCGACGAAAGCACATGTAAAAGAAAATATTTCAACTAAAACAAGACGAGGGGCTATTGTTGGATAAGATAACCTATGGGTTTATATTACCGAATATAATAACAAACTATTGGGGGCACATGTCCAATTTTTTCTCTATGTTTGAGGATGTTACTCAAGATATATCATAATTATCTCTGGAGGAGAATATCGTTCTTACAACTATATTTACTGAGAAAGGAGTGTATGTGGCTATTCAACAAATGGAGCATAAAAATTAAAACTCCGGGACCAGAGGAGTTTCTCGTAGAGTTCTACCATAAATTTTGAGAAATCGTCTAGGGATACTTCATGGCCATGTTTGTTCAATTACAGTCCAGGGACTTGACACCGCTTACATTAAAACTTGGAGTTATAACTCTATTGCCCTAAAAAGGAGACCGCACAAATTCAGCAATATTGCACTATATACCTTATTTATGTGAGTTAGGATATATTTTCAAAATTATAGGAACTAATCACATTACTGGGATTGCCCTGAAGGTATTTTGGCTAACTCAAACAACCTTCATGTTGGGACAACATATACTAGAAGGGGCTGTGGGACTACATGAGACCATCCCCATGAACTTCATCGGCAAAAAAGGATGTGGTGTTGTTCAAAATGGATGTCAATAAGGCTAAGGTAATGTAAAGTGATGTTTTATTTACAACAAGTTGCGCATGAACGGATTTGCACAACAATGGTGATAATGGATTGCAAAGTTTGTAGAGGGTGGTACCGTGGGTATAAGAGCATCCCCACTCGTCTCCCCGACTTGGCCCCCGATCGCCGTTTTTCTCATCCGGACGGCGCATTTCAGCCCAGTCGCGCCCCCGATTCCTCGTTTTTCTCCGGATTTGGGCCTAAATACATCCGGCGAGCCCACGCCATCCCCGGTCTCCCGAGGCGCGCTCGGGGACTCCGGACGAAGCGAAAGCGCGCGAAACGCCGAGATTTCTCTCCCGCGCTTCAGCTTCGGCTTCCGCGCGAGAGATGGACTCGGCCGGTCAGCGACAGACGCATCGTCTTCCGCGCGGAGTAAAGGCTGCCGCCGGTCAGCTCGCCGCGGACGCGTAGCATCCACGCGGCAATAAATCGCCGGCTCCTGGCTCGCCTAAATACCCCGCTCGCCGCGACGCGTCGCACCACTCTTCCTCTTCCTCTTCCTCTTCCTCTTCCTTCCCTCGACCTCGACGAGATCCATGGCCTACAACGACGACGACGGCGCGGCCAACAACGGCTTCCCTCGCCGCTCGCTCCACGCGTGGGAAGGGCACCTCCTCCACCAGGCGGGGTACCATTCCCCCCCGGACACGAGGCCTCCCGGCGGCGGGTGGCGGCTAAGTGCGGGCGGCGTGCCAATCCCGCCGCCGCCCCAGGGACGCTACCTCGAAGCCGCCTTCGAGGAGGTCCGACTAACGTTGTCGGACCAGGACCGCGCCGAGCCGCGCTACCACCCCGACAACCTGACGGCGTGGAACTCCTTCTTCCTTCGCCGGTGGGAGCAGGAGCTCGCCGCCTACGACGGCCCGCCGCCTCCGCCTCCGCGCAACAACGCCGCCGGACGCAAGCGGTGGTGGAGCATTCCGGGTCGGACGCTCGAGGCCGTCCTCAATGTGGTGACCCAGCGTACCACTGCATGGTGTAGTACACAAGTCGTTGACATAACACAAGTGAAACACCGTTCCACTCATATTACATCCCTCAGAGTGGTACAACAGAAACATATGCGAGTCCAAGGCATGTCTATAGAAGGATACACAAGCTGTTTACAAAAGATCAACACAGCCTCCTACTTTACAGTGAGGTAAAACTTCAAATAAAGCTCCAGAAGAACGACTCGTAATCTAACTTATTGCTAACACTATCTCCAGAGATACTGGGCTTGCTATAGAATTCTAGCTACTTAGGTGCTAAGATTAGGGAAAGGCTCCCTTCTATTACTAGTCTAAGTTTCCACTTAAGTTGCTGCAGCGAGTTGACTTCATTGACTTCTTTGCTTGGATTCTCCATCTTGTTGCAGTTGACTCCTTTGTCTTCGAGTTCCACGGTAGTTCATCCTCCAGTGCCTCCATAACTAAGCAGGGGATTTAAGAGTGGGATGAGTACGAGCGTACTCAGCAAGTTCATATTAGGGAAATAGGTGTATCATGCACTAGCTACAGCCACAGACCAGAAAGTCATAGGCAATGCAAGTTTTCATAAACATTTCTTCAAAAGGTTTATTTTATTCTGAAAACTATGCCCGTCAGTCTTCACAGGTTGACTAGAACTTCATGGAGTTCCTTTCCTGCCGCGTTCGCAGTTTCCTTCCCGGAACAGGGAGTGACAATCACAATTCGGTATCCTCCGCAGAGGTGCGTTACTTTTCCCATAAGAGAACTTATCCTTGATACCAACCGGGTGCGCTTTCCCGTCCACACTTCCTTGGTGTGGGGCCAGGTGTAAGATCCAAGCCAATCACTGCCTTCTCCGCGACCCCGCAGACCCACCCTTTTGTAAGTCTGTCCTCTCCTATATCTATGGGTAGACTAACACAGGCACTTGTTCTCTCCTATATCTAATGGTAGACTGTGCAGGACCACATGTCCCCACCTTTACCAAAGATAGACTGATCCGAACAACTTATGTGCCCTGTTCTATACACCATAGATAGACAGATCCGGACAACCCTTACAATCCTTCATAGACCGATAATAAGTCTACCCTCTCCTATATCTAATGGTAGACTGTGCAGGACCACATGTCCCCACCTTTACCAAAGATAGACCGATACGGGCAACCCTTATTACCAGTCCGTTGGCATGCGAGAGGGAAAAGATACAGCTGACTTCCCCGAGCCATTATAGATCTTATGGTCAACGCGGTATGTACGGCGCTAGAATCACCGGACGGCATTGGTACTTAGTCCTAGATGAATAGTACCCGTGCAATGGAACCTCCACCAATCAACACATACCATGGTTCCATTGCCCACCACATAGTCATATTCATAATTGTAAAATAATACTTTGCTTTTCAATGCATGAGTGATAAGTATAGTACTTTGCATATAATTTGATAAAAATAATCAAATGACATGAGCAAGCGATGAACTTGCCTTTCTTGACTGCAAGATTATGCGGGCAAAAGCTTCGATACGTGAGAACTCCAAATTCTGAAATACCATCATTGTCCGGTAAGGACAATGTTTAAAGAATTGGCAAAGATGCTATAATGCATAATATGAGATGCAATCGTCCCGAGCGTAACCTAACCTCGATGATTTAGGATGAATGAGTTGTAAAGATTTCTTTAGTGTGTGTTGCACTTTTAGGATGGTTCTCAAACAAGGTTCTTATTAGGGTTGGTGATATTAATAGCATAAACAAGTTATATAATGCATCATAACAATCATACACATAAAGAATAGTGGTGGAACAATATGTAAAGAACAGTTGTCACTTTTAAGTTCTATGATTCATGGTTGAGGATTATATGTATTATACTTCAAAAGAATAACTTTTGAAGAACATGTTGATTAAGAAATAATAAGTATTTCAAATAAGAACTATGGCTTCTATGGTTTAATTGACATTTGTACTTCAAAAGAATAACTTTTGAAGAACAGAGTTAAATAAGAACAAGAACTACTATGAATAGGAGCTATGGGCTTCTATGGTCTACTAATGGGTTCATTTAGTTTACTAATAGGAACTAGTTGGTTCTTAAGTTGTATTGATCTATATGTAGCAAGTATTGGCAGGTTTATTATTATGGTTTCTCCTAAGCATCATATCAAAGGATGATTATCAAGGTGTTGCTATGAGCTAGGGTTTACTATGGCTTCACATTTGCTTTACTAAGTACTCACTAATGGTTTCTAAGTTAAGTGGTTTAACACTTCCTGAATAGGGTTCAATGGAATAGGAGCATGTGATGTATATTACTACACAAGATTGGTATTAGAGTTGATCATTATGGTGCTACTAGGGTTTGATGATTGAGGTTGATCTTAATGGTATGGTATATAGGATAGTGATCATTGGTACTAATCCAATTAACAAATTAGGGTTTATACCTAGGTGGCACTAGTGAATCATATAGGTTTTAACTAAGAATATGGACATGAAATGATGACTCATGTGAATTGGTTCTATGTTGGTGGATCATGACTTGTATTTGTTGGTCATATAATAAGGTTCTCTATGTGAGGTGAAATTCACATGATCACATGTGATAAACAACTAGGGTTTTAGGGTTTAAAACATTTTGACATGATCACCTGAAATAATGGGATCCAGATTCTAACTTATAATAAAACTAGGGTTTCTTAATTATGAACCAATTCTTAAAGTAATACTTGGTACTAGAATTAATGTGATTAAGTACTTGAAATAAAGTTATTAATAATTTTAACATGCTAGCAATTTTTAGAGGGTTTAAGAATTAAAATAATTACTAGTTAGGGTTTAATTAGAAACTAGGGTTTTATAAATGTTATTAAGATTTAACTAATTAACTTGAGAATTAAATATGTTTGAATATACAAATTTTGAATTACCAAAATAACATTAACTTTTAGTATTTTCTTGCTTTATTTTATTTAAAGAAAATGGTAAATGGTAATTTGCAAATTAGGGTTTATGAATTACCACTAATAATTAAGTTAATGCAACTATGATAAAGAAAATTAATCTTAACATTTTAATTAGTTACTGAATAGTTAAAATTTAATTTTGAAACTTCACTAATTATTGAATTCAAATTGTGTTTTAAATAAATGAAATGGCACAATTAATAAAGTTAAAAATAAGTGATTTTTTATTTTGACACACATTTTTGTTTTATATTTTATTTGAATAGAGTTTATTTTTGTGATCATTTTGATATATTATTTATATTTTCCTGAGTTGAAATGAATTTTATATGATTTTTCAAAGTTTTAACTATTTACTGGTTTTAAACTCAAATGCTATTACTAAACATACCGGTTCGTTTTTACCCACAGACACAGACATGTGGGCCTGTTGATCGAGTCAATTGCCACGCGGGCAACGACCGATCAACGGAGCCGAGGTGGCGGTGACACGTCACTCTCGCCGGAGAGAACGCCGGTGATGCTCCGGCGAGCGACGGAACGACGGCTAGAGACCTCCAGAGACATCCTAACTAGGTGCGTTCGATCCAGTACTCGATGCTGAGCAAACGAGCGTGAACGCCTCCACCCAATGGTCACCGGAGCATCGCCGGTGAACACGTCTGCGGCGGCGGGCTCCGACCAAATATCGATTGCGAGCTAGAGACGGTTCTAGGAAGCGAGATCGGGCTCTATAGACGCGCAAACTTACCCTGAGTTTGATGGTGTAGTCGGTGACGATGATTGCCGCCGGAGTCGACCTCGATTTAGCCATTACTGGCGAAATACCGAGAAAGGAAATCCCAAAATTAGCACAACACCGAGCTCCCCTTGATGCTGTACTCTACCCAGATGGTGTACGAGACCAGGCGCGTCGACTGAGCTACGCCACGGGCTCTGGGATGACCCCAGTTGACGGTACCATGCTCAACGCCGGTGACAGTAAGTGGAAGAACGCGAGAGCTGGAGAGTGTCTGAGAAGAAATAGATGGGCAGCGAGGTTCTAGGGTTTCCTGGAGAAGCTCCTGGCATATTTATAGAGTGAGGCAAGGTCTGGTTCGTCCTTTCGTCGACGGTGATGGCCGGGATACTGCGAGTGACGGTGAGCTACTGTCGGGCACGAATCTTGGCGAGAAGGGATAGACTCGGACGCGAGAGGCATAGGGAGGGGTTCTGAGATGGCCTGCGACGTCCAGGGTGTCCCTATCCATCCATGGTGAGGTGGCCGGCTTCTCCTCTGCGCTGTCGACGCCGGAGAAGAAGACGACACCCATTTTCTTCTTCGTTGAAACGTTACGTGGTTTGGGTCGTTTTCTTCGGTGGGCTGGGCTGGTGTTGGGCTTGGTTGGCGTGGTGGTGGGTTGGTCCTGGGCCCAGCAGCTGGGCTGCACGGCCAGGTAAGCCAGGTAAGTTTCCCTCTCTTTTTCCTTTTCAAATTTGGTTTTATATTTTCTGTTTTCTATTTTGTTATTTGAATCCAAATTTGAATTCTGTCTTATTTTGTAGGTTCTAAATTATTTAAATTTCAAAACAATTTGATAATGATACTCACTTTATTGTTTTGTTTTTAAACAACCATTTATTGTTGATTAATTGTGGTTCTTATGAGGCATAAGTTAAGATTCAAATAAATATAATTTTAGGGTTCATCTCAATTGCCTTTAAATTTAGAAATCAAATCTGTTTAAATGATTTGGAATTTAGAACATTTGCAAGGTGAACATATTATAATCCTCTAGTGCTTAACCATAATGATTACTCACATACAATTTAATTATGGCTAGGGTTTAAATTAAATGGTAATGGGAATGGATTGTTTCATGATTTTATGTGAAAAATTATTTCTAAGGTTTTAAGAAGATGGTTTGATAAACCCTATCTTTAATAATCTTGCTTAGAAAATTCTAGCTTGACTTACTTGAAATGAATCCTAAGCTCATCGGGGTTAATTCACTTGCTAAGGTTATGGTCCAAACTATAATATATTATTTCTATTGGTCAACTAAACAAATTACTTGGAAGGCAAAATAGAATTGAATATTGGTTTTATTCTAATCACTTAAATATCATTTAAGCTTAATTATAACTTGCTTGGTTTATACTTGTGATCCATGATGCACAAGTTAGGGCTAAATATTTTATGTGGAGTGAATCATATGTGAAAGGTTTAGGGTTTTGCATAAGCTTCACTAAATTGAAGTATAAATAGTCATGAGGCATGGCAGGGTTCTATTTATGATCCTAAGTGATCCTTGGATTGGAATTCAGATGTAGTCTAGGGTTTTAGTGGTGATCACCCATGTGATACACAACTAGGATTAGGATATAGTCATAAGCTTTGGTTATGTTTCACTAATAGAACATGGCTCTCACCTCCAAGATTAAAGGTTGATTTGAACAAGTAAGATTTAATACTACTCTAGTATTCTCTAGAATAGACATGGCTATGGTTAGCATCTATAATCTCTCTCACTTCTAAATGTCTTGTAAAATCCTAAGATCCTACTCAGGAGATGATGATATGATCCTCTAAATATATGGTTTGCCTAGGAATTCTACCTTGGTATCTTTTGTAGCTTGTTCTTCGAGAAATCCGATAAACCTGCATCTTGTGGTATGCTTCCACCTCCTAGCTTCTTCATCTTGATCCTAGCTAATTTATATGGAGTGGCTCTATATGTTTGTTCCCATGTATCATGGTAGTAGATGAGCAAATGGATGAAGGGTGTGGCTCCTTTTATAGGCTTGGGCAAGCTCTAGTATCATGACACATAGGTGGGTGACTCTTGTTTTGGTTTGATGAGTAAGGTGCTTGGTTGTCATGCCCTCATCCATAGCAATCCTTTGAGCATGAGGTGGCAAGTCTTGGGATACAAGTCATGTAGATATTTTCATCCTATGTGGCATGATCATTATCCTCTCATATGATTTATATTTGGATAGCCAAGTGGCATTTGTTACTAAATATCTTTTGGATGGTTTTATTATGGTGGATGAGTCACTATATCATATTTGATTTGATTTATATTATAATATTAGTCAAAAGTCAATGGTTGAAGGTTATTCCTTAATTTTGGATAATTGGTGTTTGAATTCACCAAGGCATGATCATATGAGTTTCAAAATACTCATGAGTAGTTTTATTCAAATAGTTTGAACTATAACTTGTAATGTAAATGGATTCAGTTTTATGATATTCCATATATTTAATAAGTTATGATTTAAATAAGAATGTGTGGCCTTTATGCACTTTAGACCCTATGATTTACCTTATTTATTAATAAGTTTAGAATTGAGTTATATTACACACAAAAGTAGTTGAAGATACACCATGAGAATCATGGTAAAAACATTTATTTAGTAAAAGATATGGAAAAGATAAGTAAAGAATAGTTTCTTAATTCTTTGATTTATGGTTGAATAATTATTCATGTGTTGTTGTAAGGAATGTCATGTTGAGATCTTTTATAAGATCTTGTAGTTGACCCTTACTTAAGGTGTTGTTTGTTGTAAAACTACTTCCATTTGATCTAGCCCATAGATCAAATCATCTCTACCCAAAACAGGGTTTTAGTAAAGATCACGAGTGAAGTTTATAGCGCTTGACTTGATGATCTAGTTCAATTCCAGCAAGTCAAGTGAAACTTCGATTCATCGTGGTAAGTTTTATTTGAAAGCGCGAAAATTCCCCGGATTTTCTATGCATGAATGCAATGCACACTTTGGTGTTCTCTTATTTTATAGCCTCTAAACCTGGGATATTACAGCCTCTCCCCCTTAAACTGAACTTCGTCCCGAAGTTCGAACGCTCTCATGTTTCGGAATGTTGAACCGACTTAAACAGATCACAATCCTTCAAACTCCATAGTGATCTCACTAGATATAATTGGATATATCCCTTGTCTCGATCCTTCATGAAGTCTTCTGATGTCTGGCACTGATACTTTCTTCAATTCTATGATTTCTTCCAACACTCTAAGCTTATAGGCTTACTCTCCAAAGATTCTTGGATTAGGACATCTTCTTATGCTAATGGACTTTACTAATGGTTGTGGTGACATCTTCCCATTTGGGTACTCAAAGCTTGGTTCTACCAGCTGCGGTGCCCAAACCTTAAGTCTAAAGGATTGGTTTAAAGTAAGGTATTGTTTTTCCCTTACTACCATAACGAATGTAATGGTACTTCGTAAGGTATTTATAATAGGCATGGTCCTGGTTGTTTAGCCCTACGAATGGATTAGACTCATTTAGTCCATCCAATCATGGCTTCTAGTTCATACTAGTTATCTTCCTTTTGGTTTCTTTAGGTTCCATGAAAGGAATCTTTCTAATAGGCTTATGTTTTGGTATGGTCAAACCCTTCCGTCTTTTGTTTTCTTAGACTTTGATTGTCCTCCGACATCTTCTTCATCCAACTTCATTAACTTAGACTTACTTGAACTTTTCTACTTCTGAGTAATTATCAATTACCCACTCAAGTTAAGGTATAACCCTAATTCCTCGAGATATGAACCTTGGCTTCTAGTCTGACAACCTCCTGAGAGTACTATTATATGGATACTTCCACCAATCTTATGAAAATAGGATCGGACTTCCTCTCAGTTCAGACCTTCTTATTCGTCTTTCATACTCCAAATCATATCTTAATACGTGTCCTTCAATCTTCCTCTCCCCCTTGGAGTTTACTAATGATCTTCAAACTCCTTTTCTTCTAATCATTAAACCCCAAGATAGAAGATTGGTTTAAGTCTGGTTTATATTTTGTACCATTCTAAAGTCTCACGAAGAATTCTTTGCGGTGTATCCACACAGTTGTGGGTATCCGATGTGAATCCTCCGACTAAATATTTATTAGCTACGGAATACCAGCTACGGAATCCCTCTTTCCTTTAGAGTGAAAGAACGATTAAGCTGTGGACTAACTGTTACCAGCTGCAGACTATCTAACACAAGATGTGGCTTATTGGATACCAGCTGTGGCTATGTTATGGTTCTAGTCCACATCTACCTACCAGTTGTGGCCACTTTTATAGTTTTAGTTAAGATATACCTCACTTCACATACTTTCTCTTCATGATTATCCTATATCAGCTGCGGTCTGATGATACCAGCTGCGACTTTACTGGTCCATTTTCCTACTTCCAGGGTTTGTTTTGCAAGAGAACCACTTGTTGACACTATAAAGATAGTATCGTAAGTGACTCCACTTGCATTCCCTTCTTTCATAATGAATATGGCTCCACTTCTACTGCTCCATATTCACTATTTTCTCACTTTCAGGGTACTTCATGTTGAAATACTCCCCGATTGAGGATAAGAGTGAGTTTTGATTGGTCCTTCCTTCAGATTATTGTGGTAACTTCCCACAACTTTACTTCCTTCTTCTAGTGAACCTTCATCTTGTCTTCAAAATCTTCGTAGTTCGTCACTTCCTCACACGAATACCTTTACCCTCTAGACCTATAACATCAAGTAAGAGCTTGATATTGCAACATGCATTTGCATATCAAAGTCAAACTTCATGTATGGATCTAGTCAAACAATGAAAATCCAATAAAATCCAAGAAAATCCAGCTTTGTGCATACAATACACATCTTTATATGCCTGAATATAATAGTTGGGTAAGACATCCCTAAACATCAGGCTAAGATGTGTAGTATATAACACCACATAAGATAGGTTTAGGTTGTGATACTTAGCACGAATACGTGAATTTCTACTATTTGTCTCAACATTTATTGTAATTGCACAGTTGCAATGAGACAAACTTGAAACAAAATGGCCTGGGATAGTTGAAGTTAACCTAGTTTTCTTTGGAAGTACTAACAAAATAGTATACCATATATATGTGCTATTGAGGACTACTTCCTATAATACAATTAGTTTTAACATGTCTACTCTAAACACATGATTGTTTAGAATATACCACCTATAACTCTAGGATTTTTCTATGTGATATGCTCTAAATAAGCCTTCTTTAAATTAAAGACTATGGTTCTAACATACTTAGTACCGTTATTAGGATTTTAAGGCCTAAGCTTTCGAACTATTCCCTAAATCCTACTCCTTACCATACTTCTATTATCGTACTTATGATGTTCTACTCCCTCACATCATGACTCTCAAGTGAATCATATATGAGTACCTAGTTTATTATTTAAAGTAGACTCATGTAACTCCTATCACTCTTCCTTACCTCCCATGATTGACTCATCATAGGTATATACTACCTTATATAACTTATTTACAACACTTAATACCAGTCATTTGGTATTTTAAATGACTTTTACTTAACCATAACAAACATTGGTATACTTCTTCCAATAGGATATCTTCCTTATGGTTGTATCCTCTCTTTGGACTACCAAGTATTGTATACCAACTGTGGTCTACTACCACCCAATTATCTTAAGCTCCAATGGTGTTCTAGTTATTTGGAATGAAGCAAGATAACTAATCAACTGTACTTAAGAAAGATAGATAAGAAAGATTGACTCAAGTGTGTCAGGATTATTCTCAAGTGAATACCCATCTCAAGTCAAAATAATAGTTGGTTTAGCATAGTTGGCTTAACTAATTGACTTCCTATAGACACTACCAAACCTATAGGTCTCCTTTAAAGGGTTTTAATCCTAGGGTCAAAGCATTTGCTCTGATACCAGCTGTGGTGACCTAGCGTACCACTCGCATGGTGTAGTACACAAGTCGTTGACATAACACAAGTGAAACACCGTTCCACTCATATTACATCCCTCGAGTGGTACAACGAAACATATGCGAGTCCAAGGCATGTCTATAGAAGGATACACAAGCTGTTTACAAAAGATCAACACAGCCTCCTACTTTACAGTGAGGTAAAACTTCAAATAAAGCTCCAGAAGAACGACTCGTAATCTAACTTATTGCTAACACTATCTCCAGAGATACTGGGCTTGCTATAGAATTCTAGCTACTTAGGTGCTAAGATTAGGGAAAGGCTCCCTTCTATTACTAGTCTAAGTTTCCACTTAAGTTGCTGCAGCAGTTGACTTCATTGACTTCTTTGCTTGGATTCTCCATCTTGTTGCAGTTGACTCCTTTGTCTTCGAGTTCCACGGTAGTTCATCCTCCGGTGCCTCCATAACTAAGCGGGGATTTAAGAGTGGGATGAGTACGAGCGTACTCAGCAAGTTCATATTAGGGAAATAGGTGTATCATGCACTAGCTACAGCCACGGACCGGAAAGTCATAGGCAATGCAAGTTTTCATAAACATTTCTTCAAAAGGTTTATTTTATTCGAAAACTATGCCCGTCGGTCTTCACGAGTTGACTAGAACTTCATGGAGTTCCTTTCCTGCCGCGTTCGCAGTTCCCTTCCCGGAACAGGGAGTGACGAGTCACAATTCGGTATCCTCTCGCAGAGGTGCGTTACTTTTCCCATAAGAGAACTTATCCTTGATACCAACCGGGTGCGCTTTCCCGTCCACACTTCCTTGGTGTGGGGCCAGGTGTAAGATCCAAGCCAATCACTCGCCTTCTCCGCGACCCCGCGGACCCACCCTTTTGTAAGTCTGTCCTCTCCTATATCTATGGGTAGACTAACACGGGCACTTGTTCTCTCCTATATCTAATGGTAGACTGTGCGGGACCACATGTCCCCACCTTTACCAAAGATAGACTGATCCGAACAACTTATGTGCCCTGTTCTATACACCATAGATAGACCGATCCGGACAACCCTTACAATCCTTCATAGACCGATAATAAGTCTACCCTCTCCTATATCTAATGGTAGACTGTGCAGGACCACATGTCCCCACCTTTACCAAAGATAGACCGATACGGGCAACCCTTATTACCGATCCGTTGGCATGCGAGAGGGAAAAGATACAGCTGACTTCCCCGAGCCATTATAGATCTTATGGTCAACGCGGTATGTACGGCGCTAGAATCACTCGGACGGCATTGGTACTTAGTCCTAGATGAATAGTACCCGTGCAATGGAACCTCCACCAATCAACACATACCATGGTTCCATTGCCCACCACATAGTCATATTCATAATTGTAAAATAATACTTTGCTTTTCAATGCATGAGTGATAAGTATAGTACTTTGCATATAATTTGATAAAAATAATCAAATGACATGAGCAAGCGATGAACTTGCCTTTCTTGACTGCAAGATTATGCAGGCAAAAGCTTCGATACGTGAGAACTCCAAATTCTGAAATACCATCATTGTCCGGTAAGGACAATGTTTAAAGAATTGGCAAAGATGCTATAATGCATAATATGAGATGCAATCGTCCCGAGCGTAACCTAACCTCGATGATTTAGGATGAATGAGTTGTAAAGATTTCTTTAGTGTGTGTTGCACTTTTAGGATGGTTCTCAAACAAGGTTCTTATTAGGGTTGGTGATATTAATAGCATAAACAAGTTATATAATGCATCATAACAATCATACACATAAAGAATAGTGGTGGAACAATATGTAAAGAACAGTTGTCACTTTTAAGTTCTATGATTCATGGTTGAGGATTATATGTATTATACTTCAAAAGAATAACTTTTGAAGAACATGTTGATTAAGAAATAATAAGTATTTCAAATAAGAACTATGGCTTCTATGGTTTAATTGACATTTGTACTTCAAAAGAATAACTTTTGAAGAACAGGTTAAATAAGAACAAGAACTACTATGAATAGGAGCTATGGGCTTCTATGGTCTACTAATGGGTTCATTTAGTTTACTAATAGGAACTAGTTGGTTCTTAAGTTGTATTGATCTATATGTAGCAAGTATTGGCAGGTTTATTATTATGGTTTCTCCTAAGCATCATATCAAAGGATGATTATCAAGGTGTTGCTATGAGCTAGGGTTTACTATGGCTTCACATTTGCTTTACTAAGTACTCACTAATGGTTTCTAAGTTAAGTGGTTTAACACTTCCTGAATAGGGTTCAATGGAATAGGAGCATGTGATGTATATTACTACACAAGATTGGTATTAGAGTTGATCATTATGGTGCTACTAGGGTTTGATGATTGAGGTTGATCTTAATGGTATGGTATATAGGATAGTGATCATTGGTACTAATCCAATTAACAAATTAGGGTTTATACCTAGGTGGCACTAGTGAATCATATAGGTTTTAACTAAGAATATGGACATGAAATGATGACTCATGTGAATTGGTTCTATGTTGGTGGATCATGACTTGTATTTGTTGGTCATATAATAAGGTTCTCTATGTGAGGTGAAATTCACATGATCACATGTGATAAACAACTAGGGTTTTAGGGTTTAAAACATTTTGACATGATCACCTGAAATAATGGGATCCAGATTCTAACTTATAATAAAACTAGGGTTTCTTAATTATGAACCAATTCTTAAAGTAATACTTGGTACTAGAATTAATGTGATTAAGTACTTGAAATAAAGTTATTAATAATTTTAACATGCTAGCAATTTTTAGAGGGTTTAAGAATTAAAATAATTACTAGTTAGGGTTTAATTAGAAACTAGGGTTTTATAAATGTTATTAAGATTTAACTAATTAACTTGAGAATTAAATATGTTTGAATATACAAATTTTGAATTACCAAAATAACATTAACTTTTAGTATTTTCTTGCTTTATTTTATTTAAAGAAAATGGTAAATGGTAATTTGCAAATTAGGGTTTATGAATTACCACTAATAATTAAGTTAATGCAACTATGATAAAGAAAATTAATCTTAACATTTTAATTAGTTACTGAATAGTTAAAATTTAATTTTGAAACTTCACTAATTATTGAATTCAAATTGTGTTTTAAATAAATGAAATGGCACAATTAATAAAGTTAAAAATAAGTGAATTTTTATTTTGACACACATTTTTGTTTTATATTTTATTTGAATAGAGTTTATTTTTGTGAGCATTTTGATATATTATTTATATTTTCCTGAGTTGAAATGAATTTTATATGATTTTTCAAAGTTTTAACTATTTACTGGTTTTAAACTCAAATGCTATTACTAAACATACCGGTTCGTTTTTACCCACAGACACAGACATGTGGGCCCGTTGACTGAGTCAATTGCCACGCGGGCAACGACCAGTCAACAGAGCTGAGGTGGCGGTGACACGTCACTCTCGCCGGAGAGAACGCCGGTGATGCTCCGGCGAGCGACGGAACGACGGCTAGAGACCTCCAGAGACATCCTAACTAGGTGCGTTCGATCCAGTACTCGATGCTGAGCAAACGAGCGTGAACGCCTCCACCCAATGGTCACCGGAGCATCGCCGGTGAACACGTCTCGCGGCGGCGGGCTCCGACCAAATATCGATTGCGAGCTAGAGACGGTTCTAGGAAGCGAGATCGGGCTCTATAGACGCGCAAACTTACCCTGAGTTTGATGGTGTAGTCGGTGACGATGATTGCCGCCGGAGTCGACCTCGATTTAGCCATTACTGGCGAAATACCGAGAAAGGAAATCCCAAAATTAGCACAACACCGAGCTCCCCTTGATGCTGTACTCTACCCAGATGGTGTACGAGACCAGGCGCGTCGACTGAGCTACGCCACGGGCTCTGGGATGACCCCAGTTGACGGTACCATGCTCAACGCCGGTGACAGTAAGTGGAAGAACGCGAGAGCTGGAGAGTGTCTGAGAAGAAATAGATGGGCAGCGAGGTTCTAGGGTTTCCTGGAGAAGCTCCCGGCATATTTATAGAGTGAGGCAAGGTCTGGTTCGTCCTTTCGTCGACGGTGATGGCCGGGATACTGCGAGTGACGGTGAGCTACTGTCGGGCACGAATCTTGGCGAGAAGGGATAGACTCGGACGCGAGAGGCATAGGGAGGGGTTCTGAGATGGCCTGCGACGTCCAGGGTGTCCCTATCCATCCATGGTGAGGTGGCCGGCTTCTCCTCTCGCGCTGTCGACGCCGGAGAAGAAGACGACACCCATTTTCTTCTTCGTTGAAACGTTACGTGGTTTGGGTCGTTTTCTTCGGTGGGCTGGGCTGGTGTTGGGCTTGGTTGGCGTGGTGGTGGGTTGGTCCTGGGCCCAGCAGCTGGGCTGCACGGCCAGGTAAGCCAGGTAAGTTTCCTCTCTTTTTCCTTTTCAAATTTGGTTTTATATTTTCTCGTTTTCTATTTTGTTATTTGAATCCAAATTTGAATTCTGTCTTATTTTGTAGGTTCTAAATTATTTAAATTTCAAAACAATTTGATAATGATACTCACTTTATTGTTTTGTTTTTAAACAACCATTTATTGTTGATTAATTGTGGTTCTTATGAGGCATAAGTTAAGATTCAAATAAATATAATTTTAGGGTTCATCTCAATTGCCTTTAAATTTAGAAATCAAATCTGTTTAAATGATTTGGAATTTAGAACATTTGCAAGGTGAACATATTATAATCCTCTAGTGCTTAACCATAATGATTACTCACATACAATTTAATTATGGCTAGGGTTTAAATTAAATGGTAATGGGAATGGATTGTTTCATGATTTTATGTGAAAAATTATTTCTAAGGTTTTAAGAAGATGGTTTGATAAACCCTATCTTTAATAATCTTGCTTAGAAAATTCTAGCTTGACTTACTTGAAATGAATCCTAAGCTCATCAGGGTTAATTCACTTGCTAAGGTTATGGTCCAAACTATAATATATTATTTCTATTGGTCAACTAAACAAATTACTTGGAAGGCAAAATAGAATTGAATATTGGTTTTATTCTAATCACTTAAATATCATTTAAGCTTAATTATAACTTGCTTGGTTTATACTTGTGATCCATGATGCACAAGTTAGGGCTAAATATTTTATGTGGAGTGAATCATATGTGAAAGGTTTAGGGTTTTGCATAAGCTTCACTAAATTGAAGTATAAATAGGCATGAGGCATGGCAGGGTTCTATTTATGATCCTAAGTGATCCTTGGATTGGAATTCAGATGTAGTCTAGGGTTTTAGTGGTGATCACCCATGTGATACACAACTAGGATTAGGATATAGTCATAAGCTTTGGTTATGTTTCACTAATAGAACATGGCTCTCACCTCCAAGATTAAAGGTTGATTTGAACAAGTAAGATTTAATACTACTCTAGTATTCTCTAGGATAGACATGGCTATGGTTAGCATCTATAATCTCTCTCACTTCTAAATGTCTTGTAAAATCCTAAGATCCTACTCAGGAGATGATGATATGATCCTCTAAATATATGGTTTGCCTAGGAATTCTACCTTGGTATCTTTTGTAGCTTGTTCTTCAGGAAATCTGATAAACCTGCATCTTGTGGTATGCTTCCACCTCCTAGCTTCTTCATCTTGATCCTAGCTAATTTATATGGAGTGGCTCTATATGTTTGTTCCCATGTATCATGGTAGTAGATGAGCAAATGGATGAAGGGTGTGGCTCCTTTTATAGGCTTGGGCAAGCTCTAGTATCATGACACATAGGTGGGTGACTCTTGTTTTGGTTTGATGAGTAAGGTGCTTGGTTGTCATGCCCTCATCCATAGCAATCCTTTGAGCATGAGGTGGCAAGTCTTGGGATACAAGTCATGTAGATATTTTCATCCTATGTGGCATGATCATTATCCTCTCATATGATTTATATTTGGATAGCCAAGTGGCATTTGTTACTAAATATCTTTTGGATGGTTTTATTATGGTGGATGAGTCACTATATCATATTTGATTTGATTTATATTATAATATTAGTCAAAAGTCAATGGTTGAGGGTTATTCCTTAATTTTGGATAATTGGTGTTTGAATTCACCAAGGCATGATCATATGAGTTTCAAAATACTCATGAGTAGTTTTATTCAAATAGTTTGAACTATAACTTGTAATGTAAATGGATTCAGTTTTATGATATTCCATATATTTAATAAGTTATGATTTAAATAAGAATGTGTGGCCTTTATGCACTTTAGACCCTATGATTTACCTTATTTATTAATAAGTTTAGAATTGAGTTATATTACACACAAAAGTAGTTGAAGATACACCATGAGAATCATGGTAAAAACATTTATTTAGTAAAAGATATGGAAAAGATAAGTAAAGAATAGTTTCTTAATTCTTTGATTTATGGTTGAATAATTATTCATGTGTTGTTGTAAGGAATGTCATGTTGAGATCTTTTATAAGATCTTGTAGTTGACCCTTACTTAAGGTGTTGTTTGTTGTAAAACTACTTCCATTTGATCTAGCCCATAGATCAAATCATCTCTACCCAAAACAGGGTTTTAGTAAAGATCACGATGAAGTTTATAGCGCTTGACTTGATGATCTAGTTCAATTCCAGCAAGTCAAGTGAAACTTCGATTCATCGTGGTAAGTTTTATTTGAAAGCGCGAAAATTCCCCGGATTTTCTATGCATGAATGCAATGCACACTTTGGTGTTCTCTTATTTTATAGCCTCTAAACCTGGGATATTACACTCAAGCACATCGAGGGCGGCAACTTCCCCATTCTGATGATGCCCCCACTGTCGAGGGCATCGGCCAGCCGCCGCAGGGGAAGCTGGCAGCCACGACGCATGGCTGCCAGTTCCTCGTCGTCCGGTTCGGCGGCGAGGTCGATCTCCAGGTCGGCGCCATCCTTGGCGCCGGTGAAAAAGGAGCCGTCTTCCCCGCCGAGCAACCGCGCGCGCGGCGGCGGGATCGTCATCCACGAGCCATCGACGGCACAAGGACGGCGCCGCCCCAAGCGCGAACCCGACACCTCCGGCGAGCGGAAGCGCAAGCCGGCGAAGGTGAAGGTGGAGGAGGCCAAAAGCGCCGAGGACGCCGCCATCCTCGAGGCCGTCATGGCGAGGTCCCTCCAGGACCTCGTCCCCGCCGAGAACTCCATGCCACTCGACCGGGCCTGCGCCCGGTCGAGGGAGCAGTGGGAGAAGGAGGAGGCGGAGCGGCAGGCGAGGCTCCTCGAGGACGTCGCTCGCTACCGCCGGCCTGCGACTCCTCCATCCGGCGTCGCCGTCCCCGTCATCGACCTCGAAGCCTCCGACGACGCCTCCTCCGACGACTGGTACAAGCCATCAGCGTCCCCGCCTCGCACCAGTGGCCGGTGGGGAGACGCCGGTCAGGGCAGCAGCCAGGCAGCGCTGCCATAGTTTGACGATGATGGCGGCGACGGCGGCGACTACACGGTGTTCTACCGCCATTTCGGCATGTAGAGCGCCGTGTTTTAAAATTTAGAGTTGTATTCCCCTAGCCGAATTCGAAATATAGTCGAATTCGGCCTCTATGTATGAACTTCGCCCTCTATATAGTAAATATCATTAAAGTTAGTCTAAATTCAGTCGTTTTTTGCCGTTTACGTTTTTCAAATTAAATCAACGGCTACGACTGGGATCGCGGCTGGGAAACTGGCCCTCCCCATGCCATTTTTTCGTCCAATCCTGACGAAAAAAAACCCCGGATTTTGGCGTGGGGAGGCCAAACGAGTGGAGATGCTCTAAGAGTCAATGATGATACTATTAATTATTTCCAAACTAAGAAAAACTTGAGGGTGATCCGCTGAGTTCAATGTTTCTAAATATCGTGGCAGATATGCTTAGCAATCTTGGCATTTTATTGCTAGGGAAAAAGTGGATGATGGGGAGTGTCCATACTCCAATATGCAAATGATGGAAAGGCAAATGAGATGGAGAATCTGTACAAACACATATTTGGATTTGAGTCGGGTTCTCTACCTTTTCGACAACTTGGTTTGAGGGAAGCCGGGTTTCTAGCAATAGGATGATCGGTTTGTCCTCATAAATTGGGTTCTTACAATTTTGCCCATGTTTATGTTATATTCCCTTGAGATACCTAAAAGGGTATGAAAATGACTTGATTTCTATCGGTTCAGATTCTTTTGGACAAAGCGATGAATTGAATCACACGATAGACTGTCAGATACTGTTGTAGGAGGCTCCAAAAATGTTTGAACAAAGCATCTGTTATTTTTCTAGAAGACCACCTAACCAACACTTTTTCCATCGGCCACATAGCCTAATCAAACAACACAAGATGCATCATTTTCAAAGAAAATTCCTGAGTGTTCATAAAGAAATTGATTCACCAGACTTGCCTAACTGTAGGAAACTGCTGGTTAAAACTTTGCTATTCTCAATGGGACAAGGAATCATTTACTCTCATGAGTTTTCTAGGCGACCGTGCTAACTAAACTGGAAGAGCCTGCAGAAAGGTTCAGAGGAAGACAGAGCCATTGTACTTTTGGATCTTGTCCTGAGCGGCTGAGCAGGCCACGACATTTATACGTATCATTAGATAGAGGCAGGCAAAATTGGCGTTAGGCTCCTGGAGAATATAGGACGACCTCGTGCTGTGACCACATCCGGCTGCTCAAAATCTGGGACTAACTGATGATGGGGAGTGTCCATACTCCAATATGCCAATGATGGAAAGGCAAATGAGATGGAGAATCTGTACAAACACATATTTGGATCTGACTCGGGTTCTCTACCTTTTCGACAACTTGGTTTGAGGGGAAGCCAGGTTTCTAGCAATAGGATGATCGGTTTGTCCTCATAAATTGGGTTCTTACAATTTTGCCCATGTTTATGTTATATTCCCTTGAGATACCTAAAAGGGTATGAAAATGACTTGATTTCTATCGGTTCAGATTCTTTTGGACAAAGCGATGAATTGAATCACACGATAGACTGTCAGATACTGTTGTAGGAGGCTCCAAAAATGTTTGAACAAAGCATCTGTTATTTTTTCCAGAAGACCACCTAACCAACACTTTTTCCATCGGCCACATAGCCTAATCAAACAACACAAGATGCATCATTTTCAAAGAAAATTCCTGAGTGTTCATAAAGAATTGATTCACCAGACTTGCCTAACTGTAGGAAACTGCTGGTTAAAACTTAGCTATTCTCAATGGGACAAGGAATCATTTACGCTCATGAGTTTTCTAGGCGACCGTGCTAACTAAACTGGAAGAGCCTGCAGAAAGGCTGAGAGGAAGACAGAGCCATTGTACTTTTGGATCTTGTCCTGAGCGGCTGAGCAGGCCACGACATTTATACGTATCATTAGATAGAGGCAGGCAAATTTGGCGTTAGGCTCCTGGAGAATATAGGACGACCTCGTGCTGTGACCACATCCGGCTGCTCAAAATCTGGGACTAACTGAAACACATAAGAACTCTGTTACAGCAGGTTAGGTCTGCCGCATAGAAAAATGTAGTGTCTGAAAGGAATCAGGAGCACTTAACTCAGTGAAGGAAGAAGCCATGACTTCACCATCAGAATGATCTCTGGCATCAGGTTTAATAAAAAAATAGGGTTCAGAACTCAGAAGAATAAGAGTACCATATGCGTATGTCTTTGGGTAAGCTCATACTAGTATACGGTATGCCTTAATAATTTAGTTCAGCTTCATACAAGATAGCTAACAGTAGACAAAGCTGACCCATCAAATTTCTCGTCCCCACACACTGAACTTTCAGTTAGTTTTCTTTCGTTCCTTCTTTGGAAATTAAATGTTTCTGAAGTACGTCTGACAAAAATTACCTTGTGATCCATTCTGCACAAATGCCCGTTTGGGGTCGAGAATTTCAGAAGAAAATAAGTTCCAGTATGATTCAGAAATAATTCTTACGTTCCAAGCGAGGCCAAGATAGATAGATCCACAAATCTCAACGCATACACAGTATACACTCTAAATTGGGTATGTAGCGTATTCGTACGAGAAACTAGATAGGCAAACAGCCTACCTGATCCGACATATGAGAAACTAGATAGAGTGCTAATGGGTTCAGACTGGGAATCTAAATTTCCTCTTGTCTCCGTACGCGCTCTTCCTAGGATTGAAACTTTGTCAGATCATGCTCCCATTCTATTAACTACCGGGACGCCAACTTCACCTCCTAAACGCCCATTCAAATTCGAACTTGGATGGTTACTTAGAGAGGGGTTCTCGGATATGGTTAAGAATATATGGGAACAACACTATGTCGCCGGCTCTCCAATACAAAGGTGGAATTGCAAGCTTAGGGCTGTGCGAAAATACCTTGGAGGGTGGGCACGGCATACGGCGGGTCTGTTCAAGCAGGAGAAACTCAACCTCTCAACGTCAATTAACGAATTAGAGGCAATCGCGAAATATAGACGGTTGACAACGCATGAACTCGATCTTAAGAATCAAAACAATGCGAAGTTAGCTGGTCTATTACGTGAGGAGGAACTCAAGTGGTATCAGCGATCGAAGGTTCAATTCTTACTGGAAGGGGACTCGAATACGAGATACTTTCATAGTGTCTCTAATGGCAGACATATAAAGAAACGTATTCATTCCTTGGTACAGGATGATGAGACGATCGAGGGTCAGGAGCAATTAAAGTCATACATTACTGCTTATTATAAAAGTTTGTTTGGGGCACCTGAGGATTCACACATAACTTTGGATGAATCCAGAGTACATGATATCCCACAGGTGTCCCCTCAGGAGAACGCTCTCCTTTCGGCCCCATATTCGGAGGAGGAGATTAGGAAAGCGGTTTTCCAGATGGAGCACAACAAGGCACCTGGACCGGATGGCTTCCCAGCTGAGTTCTATCAAACGTTCTGGGATACAATTAAGAATGATCTCCTAGAATTGTTTCACGAATTTCACAGTGGATAGTTAGATCTCTTTCGTATCAACTTTGGGGAGATCATCCTTCTCCCTAAGGTTAACGACGCTGATCGCATCCAACAGTTCAGGCCTATTTGTCTCCTAAACGTTTCTTTTAAGATTTTTACAAAGGTGGCGACTATTAGACTAAATTCTGTAGCTGATCATGTAGTGCGTCCAACTCAAACTGCGTTTATGCAAGGTCGATACATCCTTGATGGTGTCGTGACATTGCATGAGACGATACATGAGATGCACCGCAAAAAGTTGAATGGAGTCATACTCAAAATCGACTTTAAAAAGGCCTATGATAAAGTTAAATGGTCTTTCCTACAACAAATACTTCGAATGAAAGGCTTTTCTACGGAATGGTGCGCTCTAATTAATAACTTTATCTTTGGTGGAAGTGTCGCCATCAAAGTCAATGATGACGTTGGTAAATACTTCCAAACAAAGAAAGGGTTACGGCAAGGCGATCCGTTGTCCCCAATGTTATTCAACTTGTGGCGGATATGCTTGCTATTCTAATAGAGCGCGCCAAGATAGATGGCAAGATTGAAGGAGTGGTGCCCCATCTGGTTGATGGGGGGCTGTCTATTCTGCAATATGCCGATGACACAATTCTCTTTATGGACCATGATCTCGATAAGGCAAGAAACCTAAAGTTAATCTTATCAGCTTTCGAGCAGTTATCGGGTCTAAAGATTAATTTCCATAAAAGTGAATTTTTTGTTTCGGTGATGCCCAAGACGAAGCCGACCAGTATGCCGAATTATTCGGTTGTGGTTTAGGCTCTTTTCCAATTAGCTACTTAGGTATTCCGATTCATTATCGGAGACTTACCCTAGCTGAATGTAAAATGGTCGAGGAAAGATTGCAGAAAAGACTGAGCAGTTGGAAAGGAAAGCTACTATCTCTTGGTGGAAGATTGGTGCTCATAAATTCAGTACTCACGAATATGGTACTATATATGATATCATTCTTCCAATTGCCGAAAGGAATTCTTCATAGATTGGACTATCTCCGATCTAGATTCTTTTGGCAAGGAGATAGTGAGAAGAAAAAATATCGGTTGACCAAATGGAGTGTCGTATGCCGTTCCAAAGATCAAGATGGACTTGGTATTCACGATCTAGAGGTTAAGAACCAGGCCCTACTAGGAAAATGGTTGGCTAGGTTCTTAACTGAGGATGGGGTATGGCAAACCTTGTTAAGAAGGAAGTATGTAGGCTCGAAAGCGATGTCTCGGGTTTCGTGGAAACCAGGAGATTCACATTTTTGGGCCGGCATTATGGCTACTAAGAAGCACTTCTTTCCGCATGGCTCTTTCTTCATTAGGGATGGGTCGGAGATTCGTTTCTGGGAGGATAGGTGGTTGGGAATAACTACTCTCCGGGAACAGTATCCAACTTTATATAGGATCGTACGTCATAAGGACATAACCCTTCAAAGGGTGATGGAAACCTCTCCACCAACTATGACCATCCGACGTAATGTAATCGGTCTCCGCTTAACCAACTGGAACGAACTGCTACAAAGATTAGCTCTAGTTCAATTGGTCCAGGGGAAAGATCTATTTCGCTGGGAACTTACTAAGAATGGTAAATTCTCCGTGAGGTCCATGTATGAAGCTTTGATTCAACCTTTTCAACCGATCTATAACAATAAAAGGATTTGGAATTTAAGGATACCACTAAAGACGAAGGTCTTTGCTTGGTACCTTCGTCGTGGTGTTATCCTCACCAAAGATAACCTTGCCAAAAGGAATTGGCATGGAAGTAAGAGATGTGTTTTCTGTCAAGAGGACGAGACAATTAAACATCTATTTTTTCAGTGTCGATTTGCCAAAGTTATATGGTCAATCATTCAGATAGGATCGAGCTTATATACCCTCCCCGAAGCATTGCAAACATTTTTGGCAACTGGCTAAATGATATAGAGGTTAGGTTTAGGGGTCTTATCAGGGTGGGAGCGTTAGCCATTATATGGTCACTCTGCCTATGTAGGAATGACAAGGTTTTCAATGACAAAAATTCTTCTCTTATGCAGGTAATCTACCGAGCTACGGCTACGCTCCGTTCATGGTCGCCGCTTCAGCGATTGGAGGACCGAGACCCCTTTACGGAGGTGTCTACACGATTGGAGAATTCAGCCAAGGAGTTTATTACCCGACATGGGTGGCTGCATAGTCTATGGATAGCGGCTCCTACACCATGATTTATTTACCTCTATGAGAGATCTCTTTGTACTTGAATTTTTCTGTTTCGAATGGTGTCCGTGAACGGCTATGTGCATCCTAGCTATGCATAGGCCATGTGTATTACGACAAACTTTGAAGTAATAAAGCGCTATTTTTTGAAAAAAAAAAATGTAGCGTATTCTCAAGGGTCTAACAGGATCGTTTGTTTTCAGAAATTAGCCAGTCCTATGTACACAAGAAGCCCGGGATACAGGTTTCAGAAGTGGCGCATCACTCATAAATATCAGTATATATGAATGCATGCTCCTGCTACTAAGATCCATCTCGTACCAAGAGTCCGAGAGAGAGCAGAGATCCAGAGAGGATCCAACTCTATTCTCTGCTCTGCAGGTCTATCGATCGATCGTGCCATCACCTGCCTCTACCACTATTTACCTGACGCGCGCATCGACAAGTAGGGCGGCACAAACATGCCATCATCTAAGTGGCATCGAGACCTGTCAGCGTATGCATGTTGCCACAGACAGACCTACCATACCAGTATCTCTTTTACATATCGACGTAAAAATAAAGAGATACAATCCGCAGATAGCGAAGCATGAGGACTGAAAGGATGGTGCCTGAATGCATGAATGCTTCAGATCTGTACTTGCGCGTTGCACAGCTCTTGGCATACAGTTTTAGATGCCGGTGGTGGGTACTAGGCAGTAGGCACCCTGGATCTAGAGTACTGGACCATTCAGGAGAGGCCATGGACGAGAAGTGCAAAGTGTTCGAGGGAATAATGTGATCACAGTCTGCGGTGGAGCTGTCGTGCTCGCGCGACAGTGGGCTACAAGAGAAAAGTGAGCGGATTCAGCTCGCAAAAGAGATGCATGCGACGCGAGCTACTGTTCGGTATTGAAGCTGCGGGGCGAGGTGTCATGTGCGTGGGTACTCGATCAAGAGTTTGGTTCTTGACCTGCGTCATCATCTTGACATTGAGCACTTGCCACAGGCTTAGGGCATCTCCAACGGCGCGACGCATTTCGGACGCCTAAAATGTCCGCTCGCGTCCGTTTGCGTCGCCTGGCGGACGCCCAAATGACCGTGAGGGGCGAAATATCCGTTTGAGTCGGGGCTACCTCCAGCGGTCCGACGCATTTTGGACATGCAAGTGTTTTTTTTTTGTGCTACTTCTTTTCTATTTTGTTGAATGATCAAGTTTTAAACGCGAAAAAGTTGTACTCAATGATGTCATGTTGATCGAATCGAATAGATTAACCGGATACTTCAATCGACTAGATTCAAACATATTTAACCTACAAAGAAGAAGAAATTTATAAACATATAAACTAAAACTATTTTTTGGCCTTCTTGTTAGAAGGCCCTGCCTCGTCGTCAAAACTGAATGTATTAGGACGTCGCCTAGAGGGGGGGGGGGGTGAATAGGCGGTGTGGCAAGTTTTAGCCTTTTCCAATTTTAGCGCAACGGAAGGTAAATGTGATAGCTTTAGCAAAGGTGAAGTTCCTACAATGATACTAGGACAAGTGCAACAAGTAAAGGAATCAACAAGATATTAAGAGTAAGGTGCGAGATAACCGGAGGACGCGGAGGCGAGGCGAGGTTTGTTTACCGCAGTTCCTTCCACAACATGAAGTACGTCTGCGTTGAGGAGGTGCTAGTCTCACACAAGAGACTAGACGGCCACACCACGAAGGAAGGCCTCACCTTCTTCCTCGAGAGAGCTCCACGGAGGTGCTCTCCCTCTTCCACTAAGGCACCGGTCGAGGCGGTGATTCCTTCACAAGGTTGGGGCGAGCTCCACACACACAAGGATGCTCCCAACACCCTATGGAGCTAGTACATCACCAAGCTAGCTTCCATAGGTGCACATCTCCAATGTCCCACTATAGGAACTCATCCAATGCTCCACAAAAGGAACCCTTCCAATGCTCCACCAAAGGAACCCTTCCAATGCCCCACCAAGGAACCCTTCTAATGTCCCACTAAGGAACCCTTCCAATGCCCCACCAAGGAACCCTTCCAATGCTCCACAAGAGGAACTCTTCTCCAATGCTCCACAAGAGGAACCCTACCACCAAGATCTACTAAGGAAGAACACACACACCCTACGAGATCGAAACCCCGGAGAGAGCACAAACCGATGCACCTAATGCAATGGCTAAGAACACCACTAGGATGCCCAAGTTCTTCTCTCCCAAATTCCAACAAAGCTAGAAGAAGCTATTGGGAGAATAAGGGAGAAAGAACAAAGTGAGGAGAAACACCAAGAAACTCCAAAATCTAGATCTAGCAAGATCCTCTCACTTAGAGGAGGATTCAATTGGTGAAGCTCTAGATCTAGATCTCCTCTCTCATTTCCCCCAAAAATATGCAACAAATAGTGGGGGGATCAAGAGGAGGAAGAAGGAACCCAAGGTCAACAATGGAGGAGAGAGAGTGGAGGTGCAGGGTTGGTTTGGTCGGAGGTGGAAGAGAGGTATATATAGGGGGCCCATAAATATAGCTGTTGGGGCTGAAAAACGGTCAGATCCGCGCCCAAAGCGGTACTACCGCTTGTCGAAGCGGTACTACCGCTCGCGCGAGATCTGCGCAAAAAAAAGCTGGAAAACGCCCCAAACCGGGTACTACCGCTTGTGTCCAGATCTGAAGAAAAGCAGAGGAGAGAGAAGCAGAGTTGGGGCCATGCGGTAGTACCGGGCCTGGTACCGGCCTGGTACCGTAACCCAGTTACGGTACTACCGGGCCGGTACCGGCCTGGTACCGCTTCGAGTCCAGTAAGCCCGGAAGGCTGATGCGGTACTTGGGCCGGTACCACCAGCGGTAGTACCGCCCAGCCCAAAAGCAATTTCCTTTTTCTTTTCTCAAATATGACGATACGGAAAATGCGATATCTTGAGATAGGAAACTCAGAATGACATGAAACCAATTTTGCCGGAAAGAGGACGACGAGAGCTATCACTACAATTTTGCCGAAAATATGGAAAAGAGTGGGTGATGATTTTCTCATGGTCATAGAGGTGTAACCTCTCAATATGGTATGTCGGGAAAATCATCACCCTCGCACATGCAACATGCGATGCATCCGGAATCCGATTCCGATGAGCTAGAGCTTGTCATGAGAATGAACACAAGCTCTCGAACATCTCATGGATAAGAACCAAGAACAACCAAGAAACACGATGCAATGCATGCAAGGTTTGAGCTCTCTCCGATGATACGACCAACTATCCTATCGAGCACAAACCTAGTCCTTGCGTGTTCTTCTCGAGTCGGCAAGCTCCGTCTTCACTCTTCATGATTGTACATGCCACCGTCTTCCTTCAACATACACGCCACCGTCTTCTTCCATCTTCAACGCCGTCTTCTCTCTTCATCTTCTACGCCGTCTTCTCTCTTCATCTTCAACACCGTCTTTGTGTCTCTTCAACACCATCTTCATCATTGTACTCCGTCTTCTCCATCTTACAACCTTGAGTCCAACATGACTATGGACTTGACCTAAGATTGATTCTCAATGCAACCGTTAGTCCATAGGGATTGTCATCAATTACCAAAATCACACATGGGGTAAAGGACATGTTCTTACAGAAACTCCTGCGCCTCTTGCTTGTCACCTCCTCGTCGGAACTGGAGGACGACACGCCCGTCGAGGAGTTGAAACTGGAAGAAATGGCGTCTTCGTCGTTGTCGTCGGTGAACGGACGACGCGCCGCGCGCGCCAGCGCCCTGGACTTCTTCCTTGCCGCCGCCTTGTCGTCCGCCGCCTCCTGCGCCTCCAACCGGGCGAACTTGTTGTCGGAGTTCTCCTCCTCCTCCTGGCCCTCCTCCTCGTCCTCGGTGTCGCTGGCAGCGCCGCCTCCGTCCTCCTCCTGGCCTTCGCTGCCATTGCCGCCTCCGTCCTCACTCGGCGTGGAGGCAGGGTCGCTAGGCGTGGAGCCCGGATCGCTTGGCGTCGCAGGGGATTCCCACCAATGCAGAAATCCGGGCGACTTGCCCTCGCTCTTCGAGTCGGACGGCAGCGTGTAGTCGCTCATGGCGTGCCGGTGTTGGAGAAGAAGAAGAAGAGGAAGAAGAAGGAGGCGGTTGAACTTGAATTACCGTAGACGCGGGGGTTATATTGTGCGCGGATTAACGGCGGCGCGTATAACGAAGAGGCTGGCGGTTGCTCTTCCGCGGCGGTTCGGCGGTCCATTGCGGCGGTTGATCGCCGCGGTTGCCACACCGGCGCACGTTGTGAATTTGAGGCCGATCGAACCTAGGTCGCTGCCATGAGGGCTCGTGGGGACGCGAGCGGACGCTCCGCGCGACCGCCGAGCGTCCGCGGAGACGCAAACTTGCGTCTCCGCGGACGGCCCGGTCACTTTGCGTCGCCCCGCTGGAGGTGATGCCAGACGCATTTCCGGTCCGCGCGGATGCAAACGGTCGCTCAGCGTCCGTTTACGTCCCGCCGCTTGAGATGCCCTTACTCAATGGCTTGAATCAGTCCAGCTTACAGATGAGACTGATGACATTGCTTGGAAATTTGGAGGCAGGGAAGTGTACACCGCTCGTTCGGCATACATGCTGCAATTCTTGGGTACTGTTGGGACTGACTTCAAGAGGCTAATCTGAAAAGGGTGGACGCCTGTGAGGTGCAAGTTTTTCATCTGGACGTTGATGCTTGACCGCGTGCTCATGGCTGGTAAGCTGCTCCAGAGAGAATGGGAGAATGATTATTTCTGCCCTATGTGCCGAAGGAATTTGGAAACTGCTTCCCATCTCTTCACGGAATGTCCTTTTACTGTCAAAGTTTGGGAGCATATGGCAGCGTTCTTTGGGTTGGAAGCCCTCAAGCCAGTGAGATGGCTTGGCAAAGATCTATCTATACAAGAATGGTACAAGGACATGGTCAGCAGGCATCCAAAGTCCCAAAGAAAAAATATTTTCCCGGCGTCCAACCTTATCTACTGGAAAATATGGAAGGAGCGGAATAGACACATTTTTTAGAAGAAAGAGCTGCCCATACGGCTTTGGTAGTTCGTTTGAAGGATGAGGCAGCTGCATGGAAGTTGGCCGGGGCGCCCATCCCTCTAGTTGATCAGTACGGTGGGGCCCCTTCGACCCGGGTTGATTTCCTTGTAAACGGGTTGTTTTTCAGGTCGGTCATGCTTTGTGACCTTCCTTTTCCTTTGTAAAACGTTCCCTTTAATGAAATGAAACAGCACCTCTCCTGCTGTCATTCAGAAAAAAAAGTTTGGTTCTCACGATAGATAGTTGTCGTTCAAGCATAGATCTCTACTTGTTGCATACACCCGCCGAGCTAGAGGATGGAAATGGCGAGTGTTAGAAAAATGTGATTGCTAGACGTAAGGTTCAGAGCTCAAACTACTGTTCGGAAACATAAGTAGGTATTGATTCGTTTAGCCAGGATGAGTGCATGACGATCTAGTGAGTGATCATAGGTACTTCTTGGTTGATGACGCCCCAACTTTTGTTGAGAAAATATTGGTAAATTGCAAGGCAAGAAACCCCCTGCCGTACATATCCTCGTTCTGGTTGTGTGTCTTGTGCTGGTGCTAGGCGCGTAGAGTTATGTGCCTAGAGTGAGATTCATCTTAGAGAGTGTGATTATTACTCATGAAATTATTCATGATTTTCACAAGAAAAATGATAAAGGGCTTGTCCTTAAAATTGATTATGAAAAAAAACTTACATTAAGATTAATAGATTTTCTATTTGAAGTGCTAGAGTTGAGAGGTTTAGTCCAATCTTCATCAGGCTAATTAGGAAGATTACCCAAGGAGGATCTGTAGGTGTTAAGCTCAACGATATGGAAGGAGATTTCTTTTTTACTAACAAGGGCCTTGACCCCATTGCCCCACTCCTGTTTAACTGCGTGGTAGATGTTTTTTCCCGTATGTTGATTAAGGGCATACAATGTGGTTTAATTAAAGGGCGGTGTCCTAATTTTATCCTTGCAGTGGTCAGCCTCCAATATGCTGATGACACCCTACTATTTTTGCAAAATGATGCTAGAGTTGCTCTAAATCTTAGATGGGTACTAACTTGCTTTTAATAAATTTCTGGAATGGGAATTAATTACCATAAGAGTGAAATCTAGCTCATTAGTATTGGAGTCAGAGGAGGTTCAATCTTTTGTAGATATTCTTCAATGTGTTGTTGGAAAATTCCCTGTTAAATATTTATGCATACCCCTTCTTTTTGATAGGCTCAAGAGAGAAGATTTGCAACCTCTAAAAAAACATGCTTAAGATGATTACTGGCTGGAGAGGGAAGCTTCTTTCTTCAGCTACTAAGAGAACCCTCATGCAAGCTTGCATGTATAGCATTCCTATATATATGGGGCACCAAGGAGCCTGGGCACCATGCTTCGTGGCCATCCGATGTGGTATCTTGATTGTGCAACCTGATCGGGTTTGTTAAATCGGGTTTGACTCGTTAGCCTAGGTATATTTGGTAATATTTGCATGGATGTTGCATGAGGGTAGAAATGATTTTTGTAATTACGAAATATTTTGTTGCCTTTTTAGATCAGTCGTAGATAATTTCATGCATAGATTTCCTTGTATGCACCGAATAAGGTAATGGGCTTTTATGACTCGCGAAAAGGTATGTGCAGGTTTTGTGGGGAAAATATAAGGTATATGGCAGGCCACTTTTGTTGATTTGGAAGATTGCATCGACCTTCTTTAGTGGGCTGTTAATACGAGGTATTACTAGGGAAGTACAACCGAGATTAAGGGAAATTGATGGGCCAGCGTTTCTATTTTTGCAAGTATCATTCAACCTAGATTAGGGGAGTATGATGGCCCGGCGTTTCTATTTTTGCATATTCGTCAGGCAGGTATTAAGTAGGATGGCCCAGCATTTCTATATTTTGAGTAGGTAATTAAGAAGTTGCCCAAAATATGTTTGTTACGGATAATAAAAAGTGTTATTAGAATGTTTGATTCTGGTCTATAATATTAAATGTTGTTTATTATCCTTTTTTGACTTGGATTTTTTAGACGTGATTCTCAAAATACTATTAGTGGTGCACAATTTTTAAGTATGGTTGTAAACTAGGTAACTATGGCTGGCTGGTTACTATGCTTATTTTTTTGAGGGAACGGCTCTCATTTCATTCATATACCTTAATTATGATATTCAGCAACGAGAAAGGGATACCTCATAATCGTTGACCCTACATTAGGCAGTCAATGTTGAAAACCAAAACGCCAACCAGCCCAGATGTTGTAATGACGTATTCTCTGAAATAAAACTAAGGTATATGTCCGAATGAAGATTACATAATTGATAACGAAAATGATACCTACATTCCGCGAGGAACTCAAGTCATATCATACAGATACCTACATTTCAAGTATTGAGGAACTTAAGTCGTATCATACCTGAGGTACCGGTATCAAGGTATCGAGGTATTATCATCGGGTATGTGGGTATGTTGGGACTACTTGTAGGTATTGAGAGATCAAACTATTGCGCGAGGAGTATGAGATCTCATGATGATACCATCGGGTATGTGGGTATGTTGGGAATACAGATACCTACATTTTGAGTATTGAGAAACTCAAGTCGTATCATACCTGAGGTATCAGTATCAAGGTATCGAGGTATTGTCCGAGGAGTATGAAAGTTCTTGTAGGTATTGAGAGATGGAGATGTCGTGCCAGGAGTACGAGAGCTCATGATGATACCGTGGGGTATGTTGGTAATACATATACATACATTGTCCGAGGAGATGAATGTTCTTGTAGGCATCGAGAGATCAAGCTATTGTATGAGGAGTATGAGAGATCATGATGATACCGTGGGCTATGTGGGTATGTTGGTTATACAGCTACCTACATTTTGAGTATTGTGGAACTCAAGTCGTATCATGCATGAGGTATCGGTACCGAGGTATCGAGGTATTGTCTGAGGAGTATGGGAGTTTTTGTAGGTATCGAGAGATCTAGCTAATGTGCAGGAGTAGGAGCTCATGATTATACCGTGGAGGTATGATGGTATGTTGGAAATACTGATACCTACATCTTGAGCATCGTGAGGAACTTAGGTCGTATCATACCAAAGGTATCGGTATCGAGGTGTCGTCTGAGGAGTACGAAAATTCACAAATAATTCTTGGGTTACCATTGTATGTTGGAAATACCGATACCTAGTACTATTGTATGTAATTCGGGATATCAAAGTCCGTTGGAAGTAGCGATACCTAGTATGAGTTGTTAGGAAAGGCCAGAGAAATCTTATTATGAGAATCACGGGAAAATTAGGTCATGTCATACTCGAGGCACATATATAGCTTTCAAGCCAAGCACCAAGTACATATATCAACATACCTACATCCCGCGAGGAACTCAAGTCATATCATACAGATACCTACATTTCGAGTATTGAGGAACTCAAGTCGTATCATACCTGAGGTACCGGTATCAAGGTATCGAGGTATTATCCGAGGAGTATGAGAGCGCTTGTAGGTATTGAGAGATCAAACTATTGCACGAGGAGTATAAGATCTCATGATGATGCCATCAGGTATGTGGGTATGTTGGGAATACAGATACCTACATTTTGAGTATTGAGAAACGCAAGTCGTATCATACCTGAGGTACCGGTATCAAGGTATCGAGGTATTGTCCGAGGAGTATGAAATTTCTTGTTGGTATTGAGAGATCGAGCGGTCGTGCAAGGAGTACGAGAGCTCATGATGATACCGTGGGGTATGTTGGTAATACATATACATACATTTTGAATATTGAGAACTCAAGTCGTATCATAGCTGGGTACCGTTATCAAGGTATCGAGGTATTGTCCGAGGAGTATGAGAGTTTTTGTAGGTATTGAGAGATCAAGTTATTATGCAAGGACTATGAGAGCTCATGAGTGGTGTATGTGAGTATGTTGGAATACAAATACCTACATTTTCACTAATGAGGAACTCAAGTCGTATGATACCCAAGGTACCGGTATCAAGGTATCGAGGCATTGTACGAGGAGTATGAGAGATCGAGTTGCTGTGCGACGAGTATGAGAACTCATGATGATTACATGGGGTATGTGGGTAGGTTGGTAATACATATACCTACATTTTGAATATTGAGGAACTGAATTAGCATCATACCTGGGTACCGGTATCAAGGTATCGAGGTATTGTGCGAGGAGTATGAGAGATCGAGCTGTTGTGCGAAGAGTATGAGAGCTCATGATAGATACGTATATTTTGAACATTGAGAAACTCAAGTCGTATCATACCTGGGTACCGGTATCAAGGTATCGATGTATTGCCTGAGGAGTATGAGAGTATTTGTAGTTATTGAGAGATCGAGCTATTACGCGAGAAGTATAAGAGCTCGTGATGATACCATGGGGTATGTGGGTATGTTGGCAATACAAATAGCTACATTTTGAGTATTGGGGAACTCAAGTCGTATCATACCCGAGGTACAGGTATCAAGGTATCAATGTATTGTCCGAAGAGATGAATGTTCTTGTAGGTATCGAGAGATCAAGCTATTGTACGAGGAGTATGAGAGATCATGATGATACCGTGGGTTATGTGGGTATGTTGGTTATACAGCTACCTACATTTTAAGTATTGTGGAACTCAAGTCGTATCATGTCTGAGGTATCGGTACCGAGGTATCGAGGTATTGTCTGAGAAGTATGGGAGTTCTTGTAGGTAATTCGGGATATAAAAGTACGTTGGAAGTAGCGATACCTAGTATGAGTTGTTAAGAAAGGCCAGATAAATCTTATTATGAGAATCATGGAAAAATTAGGTCATGTCATACTCGAGGTTCATACATGGCTTTCAAGCAGAGCACCAAGTACATATATCAATATACCTGAAATCAATGAAGTTGGGTGGCATCTCATTCACTGCTTCCTTCCGTGTCTATGCCATTTACAAAATTATGTCAATGGGTAATGATTATATTGGGGACGTATAAAGGTTGATGGATGTTAACTCACATACTGAAGTTGATATTGTATATATGAGGAGTATGTGAGTTCATGATGGTAACTCACATACTCAAGTTGTTTACATATTCGAGGTACCTAGTGAAGTTTTAGTTATCTTGTACCTTGTGTCCTAAAAAAAATGATAACAATGTGAAGTAAGAAATATATTTTTTCGAGGATTGTGATCGTTCTAGAGGGTTCCTACGGGTACTTGGGCAACTGGGCATATGATAAGTAGATGTGCATATAATCTATTGCATTGCATACGTTATAGGAGAATAAAAAAATACATGTTAGAGCAGATGTCAGTACCATTTCCAGAAGCAAACATAATGTACTTATTACAAAAAAACACTTTCTTACAGATCATAACTAAGCACATTATTCGAAGCAATCAAAATTCTACTTATTACAGCGACATTTATTGTTAGGAAAGACATCGAGTTTGTTGACATTTTGTAGCGCAGGTCATCTTCAGGCTTACATTCTCCCAGACGTGTGTTGCCTCATGTGTTTCCAAATGTGTATTGCCTCATCAATTCGTGAAGAAAGAGTGACGCAGCATTCTCTTTGAGTTTAACCTGCTTCATGCAAACCCTGTGTTGAGAATGATAATTAAATAAATGACGCGAGTATATGTAGACACCACTTTCAACCATTCAAATTTGTATATACCAGCTGGAAAATCAGAAGAAAAATTATTCATAGTGTATGAAAAAAATGGGTCTAATTGGAGATGGTAAGAGCATCTCCAGTCGCGTCCCCCAAACCGTCCCCCAAAGGGATTTGGGGCGCCGGACAAAAAAAGCGTTCCAGCCGCGTCCCCCAAAGCCCTTTTTTGTCCGGCGCGCCCCTATACGGTGTCCGGCGCTCCGAGCCCGTCCCCGTCCCACAGGGGACGCACCGGGCACGCCGGACACAACGAAATGAGAGGCGAGGAGGCGCGGGGCCGACGCGTCAGCGGCACAGTTAATTTTAACCTAACCGTCGCCTACCTCGCGACGGAAGTTATTCGCGCGCAGCGGCATCTTTGCCTTAATGGCGACGGAGGGGCAGGCGAGACGTCTCGTCGGTGCTGCGCAGCCTCCACGCGTCGCCGGTGTTCGCACGCCACCGCCCGTTCCCGCGCGATCTTCCCGCCTCTTCTCGTCTGTTCCCGCGCTTTCTTCCCGACGCCGGCGTCTATAAAAGGTCTCCCGGCTCATCAATGGTAGCCACCACACCCCGCCGGCAACAAACACAGCCCTCGTCGCTCCACGGCCGTCTCCTCCATCACCGAGTGGCAATGGCGAACCGCCCGGCGATGGCCACTTCCCTCCACCGCCGTCTCCTCCATTGACGAGCCGGCGGCGGCGTGCGGCACTCGAGGAGGCACTCGAGGAGGAGGCCCGCCGGCGGCGTGAGGCGCAGCGGGCGGCGGATCTAGCGGCGTTCTCCGCCCCCGCCTCCGCGGCTGAGGAGGCCGCGGCGGCGCGCAGCGTGGCGAGAGCGAGCGGTGCGACACCGTTGCGGCATTCGACGCCTCGACGGGACAAGAGGCGCGGCGGCGCCGGTACCGGGAGGAGATGGAGCAGCGATGGGCCGACGAGCGCCGGCGCCGGCCGCGATGAGCGGCGGCGCCGTTCCGTGAACGGCGTGACTCGATCGAGCGCCGGCGGCGTGAGTCGATCGAGCTCCGACGGCCAGGCGACGGCGGAGGAGCGTCGACAGCGGGAGTCGGCGCTTACGGCGCTATGGGGGAGGCGGGCGGAGCAGTTGGCGGCGGCCGACGCGTTTGCAAAGGCGATGATGGAGGCGCCAACAGATGTGGAGGAGGAGGCCGAGGCGGAGGAGACCGAGGTGGAGGAGGACGACGACGACGACGAGTTCGACTGGTCCGACGACGACGCCCCGCACCCGGACGAGACGGCCGATCAGCAACGCGCCCTCGTCGAGTCCTTCGAGTCGGAGAAGAAGCTCCAGGACGACGCCCGTGCCCGCGAAGAGGCGCAGATTCGTCGCGCCGTCGAGCTCTCCCTCCAGGCGGCCCAGCATGGGAGGGCGGAGGAGGACTATCGGCGGGAGCGGCACCGTCTGGCCACCGCCAAACGCAAGGAGAGGAGGCGCGCGCAGGAGGAGCTGCGGCGTAGGGGAGGCGACGACGGGGCGGGGCCGTCGAACGCGCCGCCGGGCGGTCAGTAGTCTAGATTTACATGAAATCTAGCCGTTTTCATTCAAACTTTGTAATATTAATCAAAATTGAATGAAAACCTTTATTTTCGTGCACAAATATTCATTTGGGGGCGGCGTTTGGGGGACGCGGCTGGGGAGCGACGTCCCCCAAACGCGGCACGAACAAAACACGTCCCCCAAACGCTCGATCCGGCGCGGTTTGGGGGACGGTTTGGGGGACGCGACTGGAGATGCTCTAATACTCAAAGGATTGTGTAGACACCACAGGTTAGTTGTAATCCCAATCGGCCACAATTTCAGTCCAATCAGCGAGAAGAACAATGCCAAATATTCATGCATAGCTCGAGCCAGCACGTTTCCTTCTAGGACTAGCGGACTGCTGAAGCTTGGGCATGAATTGATGAAGATACCGACGATTGAAAAGAAAAGTTGCTAAAAGCTAATGGAATTGAGAGAGAAAATGAACACGACGATGTGCGCAGAAGCCACAGCTACAATGGCACCCGCGCGCCGGGAAAACATGGGCACACCGAATGTCTAGCTGCATGCGTCCGTGCAGCCGGCTGCGCCGCTGTAGCCGGCGACGGCCACGACCACAGTCAAAACTTCGAAAAACTGCGGAGAGAGAGAAACATAGCATCACATCATACCTCCACAAAGCAGGATCCAAATACACGTTTATGTCCTGAACGTGATTGGGGATGAGAGCATACGTCCAAGACTAGCTAGCGATGCAGCATTTGGCATGTACTAAGAAAGTGCCCGTACGTTGCACCGGGATAAAAAAAAATTCAAATGCTCCTGTAAAGTTTTTGTGTTGACAATTTTCCAGTTGGTCACCATCGTAATCAATTCTAAAAGTTCATCAGTAATATGCCACTGTGGCACACTGCCTATGCTTTTCTTGGTATATGTTTGTCCCATTAATGAACCACAATTAGGTGGGTCTTCACTGGCTCATTGACCCGCCGATTCAATCACACTACACCGTACATATCATATCAATATACCGTTGGCGTTAAGAAGAGAAAATAAAGACGAATAAATCGTTGACTCCTTATTATAGTTTAATTATAAAGAATTATTGGAAATCAGGCACCTTAGATTTATTAAATCTCAGCCACTCAGCCATTAGATTAAGTTCATCAAGATTAGTGAGATTACGTTATGATTGGTGCTACTTTAGGGAGATATATATTGGTTGTCACTAAGATTTTGCTAATTGCATCTGGATCGCAACTCATGTGGGTTGCAACTGGAGACTTTCTCACTTGCATGCGGGTAGCAATTAAGATTTTTCCCAGTTGCATGTGGGTCGCAACAGAGATATATTTTTCAGTAGCATGTGGGTTGTAAATCTCGACTGAAATTTTTCCCAGTTACATGTGGATCGCAACTAAAATTTTCCCAGTTACATGTCGGTCGCAAGTCATGACTAAGATTTTTTCGAGTTGCATGTGGGTTGGAACTAATATTTTTCTAGCTCCACGTGGGTTACAACTGGGACTTTCCAGTTTTACGTGGGCTGCAACTAAGATTTTGCCGAGTTACACCGTGTTACGATTTTCCGATTATATATGGATTGTAACTCTTTTTTTCACTCTTTTTCTAGCAAAAGACACGAGTATAGAGCTTTGTTATTTTTTCTGTTATACTCTTTATACAAAGGCAACAAGAAAAATCATGAAAACCACGCATCTTGTGACTCGTCCAAGGCCTTGTAGTGCTTTGTCTGTAGGCCCGTTATATATAAAAAGCCTAGGCAATTGTCAAAAGAGAAGAAAAGACAAGTCACCCAGGAGACTGAGATTAAGACCTGTAGGTGCGCCCTTAACTATATTAAAAAAAGTTGTTAAAAAAATCAATTTTTCACGCTAACAAGATATCTAGCAGCCAGCAACTGCTAAGCCTCGTTTTCTTCTTATCCTTTCACCTAAGGACCATCAGGGGGAAATTCCCCATCTCCAAGATCCCTCTGTTCGGTCGCCCTGGCTTGCACAGCCCGCCGCCAATCGCTGGCTGCTCGCTTTGCTCTCCCTTCCATCCAATCTCTCTAGCGGTCGCCCCATATCTTTCCTTCTTCCACCACCGGCGTGTATTTTTGCAATTCCTCCTTTAATTCGCTTTCCCCAGCTTTCCTTCCTTCCTCCCTTTCCGTTTATAATTTTTGGCTCACACAGCATACATAGATTAACCAAGCAACGATGCGGTTGAGTATTCCCGACTTGGCTTGCTGATAGGCAGATTTGGAGCGTATTTAAGTAGGCGAGGCTCGATGTAAACAAGCAGGGTGGGACTAAAACATGTTTTCTCTCGTAGAATCGCTCCAGGACGTTTTCTTGCCGCCGGGTCTGACTGGTGCGAGGCGTATGACTGGGCCAGCCCAAGAATATACGTACATCTGTAATGGGCGAGCGCGGATAGGTTCAATCGAAGCCGGCCACAGCATTGGGAGGGGATCGTTCGGGAGGGCAGGTTTGAAGGAATAAAACGAACCGGTATATGGCAAACTCATGTATTATGCGATTTGGTGGAAGGGCAAAACGGTCCAAAAAAAAGCGTTGACGAAACATTTTGGCAGAAACCTTAGCTCCTTTATTATTAGGTAGAGATTTCTGCCCTGATTGGCATCTATAAATAGGCCGGAGGTATGAGTTAGAAGAAATGCAATTATGGGCAAGTAAATCACAGTTGATTGAAAATACAATAAATAGGCATATGCATTTTCTTTGGTAAGTCGACACTGATTGATTTTTTCTATCACGGTGCATGCATGCAAATAATAAAGGAAATCTCATGCAAGTTTCCTTGGAGATGACAGAATTAAAAATGGAAAGATCATTGTATTTGTCGGTTGGAGGTATATAAAACGGGTGTGCTGGTGCATTAACGGGTTTCATCCTAAATCATACCCGGATTTCTGTCATCTCCCGTCGATCAATCCAACGGTTGGCAATGTGGGAGCCTGGACACTATGGTGCCCCTACTATTTTACCTATATACACTACGGGAGAAGAGGACATTGCCGTGCAAGCAAAATACACGGCAAAGGGCATAATTTGCACGGCAAAACCTTCGCCGTGCAATTCCGCCCGGCAAATTTCGGACGGCAACGTTTGCCTCGGCAAAGCGGTCGTTGCCGTGCGTCCCACAAAACTGCACGGCAAAGGCTTTGCCGTGCATAGTTCGCTTTGCCGTGCGCCGCTCTCCTTTGCCGTGCATCATTCGCTTTGCCGTGCGGCCCTTTTTTCCCGTGCAGCATGCTCTTTGCCGTGCGCATTTGACCCGCGGTGCACGGCAAAGAAATTCAAGAATAGTAAAAAAAAAAGGGCAAGCGCCGGCGCCGGCGAGCCGCCGGTGGCGAGCCACCAGTGGTAAGCTGGCGGCAGAGGAGGGCGTCGAGGCGGTGGCTGGCCGCGGAGGAGGGCGTCGAGGCCGGCAGCGCGGCGTCGGGCGGAGTTGGGTTGGCTGGCCGCGGAGGAGGGCGTCGAGGCCGGCAGCGCGGCGTCGGGCGGCGTTGGGTTGGCTGGCGGCGGAGGAGGGCGTCGAGGCCGGCGGCGCTGCGTCGGGTGGAGTGGGGTTGGCTGGCGGCGGAGGAGGGCGTCGAGGCCGGCGGCGCTGCGTCGGGTGGAGTGGGGTTGGCTGGCGGCGGAGGAGGGCGTCGAGGCGGTGGCTGGCGGCGGCGGAGGGCGTCGAGGCGATGGCTGACGGCGGCGGAGGGCGTCGAGGCCGGCGGCGCGGCGTCGGGCGGACTGGCGGCGGAGCCGGGCGTCGACACCGGCGGAGCATCGGGCGTCCAGGCCGGCGAGCCCTCCGGTGGCCGCGCGTGCGGAGAGCCACGCTCCTCGCCAGCGCCGCCCTCCATCTTCCCGTCTCCCTGAGAGCTCTGTGCGTGTGCCTTGGTGCTCTGTGCGTGTGTGTGGAGAGAAAGGGAGAGAAAATTAATAAGAGAGAGAGAGGGTGTGGTCACGGGTGGGTGCTGGTGGTGGAGTGGTGGTGGTGGGGCCAGGAATTGGGTGTGCCATGTCATCTATCCGTGTGACTATCTATCTCGGCCGTTCAACACAAACGCGATCCTACGGTCCATATTACTGCAATCTTTGCCGTGCGTTTTTCAAAGTGCTAGGCAGAGAAAACCTTGCGCGTGCGTGGTCTCTTTACCGTGCGCTTCGGTTTTCTTTGCCGTGCGAAATTTCTTTGCCGTGCGCCCCTCGTTTCTTTTGCCGTGCGTTTTTCTTTGCGTGCGTTTTTGGCGTCGTTTGCCGTGCAACCGTCTTTGCCGTGCGTTTACCTAAACTTTGCCGTGCGGCAAATATTTGCCGTGCGTTTTACTATTCCCGGACGGCAAAGCCGGCTTTGCCGTGCAAGCCGCGCACGGCAATGACCCCGTGGACGGCAGTGGCATTTTTTCCGGTAGTGATATATATATATCTCTACTATCTAAAAAGGAAGAACGGGTTCTGTTTCCTCCAGTCGGAGGTTTCGTCATACATATTTTCATCTGACTATTTTGCCCTCCCACCACAACGGTTTTTTTTCCCTATGGTTCCTCACACATGCTGGTTTTCCGTCGATCACACCACCCACGGCGGTTAACCAGCAATTTCCATATTTACTTTCCCCTATAAAATCAATCAAATCACGCTGCAATCACGCTGCCTTTTACTCACTTTCCCGTGAAAAGTCAATCAAATCACGCTGCCTAATAACTCACTTTCCCGTGAAAAGTCAATCAAATCACCCTGCCTAATAACGCAGCCAAAATCACGCTGGCAAATATCAATTCTTCTTCACGCTACAATCCCGTAGTACGCCTCCCGACACCCAGCATCGTCCGGCAAAACCAGCACCTCGCGCCCCGTGGTCCGCCGCCTCTTCTCCGACACGCAGGTCGCCGCCGACTGAGACGGTAGAAGAGGCTCTCCATCGAGCTCGCCGCCCCGTGGTCCGCCACCTCTTCGGGCACCCAGGTCCCCGCGGACGGATAAATTGCTGGTTTTGTGCCTGGCACTCCCCATGACGGCAGAAGAGGCTCTCCATCGAACTCGCCCTCGACAACGTCGAAGACCCCGCCATGTTAGCTGAGACCAACAGGATTGCAGCGGTTTTCTTGGGACGATATAATGTCAGATGATTCCTTACTTCTTTTCCTTCATCTTCATGGCTGCATGGACAGATCACATGGCGTCTTCACCATCAAATCAGCATGGCGCGAGCTCGGTATGATTTCTACTATCACAGGCTGATTGTGCATTGTTGGAAGCTAGACGTTGAGACTAGGCAATGCCGGAAATTCACAGGAAACTGGTGTTTCAGGTTTCTTCTAGATCAGCTGGACAACTGAGGATCTCTTTGGTTGCCTGCTTTGCTTGGGATGACCAAGTTCTTTCTGAATTAAATAAAATATAGGATTGTTTCCTAGACCTTTTCGGAGGGCATAAAATAGATCAGGTCTTCTGGTCCTGCCTATGACATCTGGGCAGCAAATTTAGATCTAATATTTCCCCCCAACAGCTTGGTTCATGTGTGTATAAAAAATATTTCTGACTCTTTGTCCGTGAAGTCATCATATTATGATGTGATACTGGCTTGCTCTTTGGTGTGATTTATAAATGTGCAAATATGACTGCGAAAACATATACGATCCCTTGGCTCGTTTGATAGATAAACTACAGTGTAAATATGAAGCTATCAGAATACCAATATAACCGGAAATTATTATGCTTGATTTATTTTCTGGATTTTCTGAGTTTTGAAAGCTCATTTCAAATCCAGACATTATTGCAATTGACCTAGAGTTCTCTGTGACACGATCTATACTATTTTATTCCTATCTAGGCATTATTATACTTGATCTGGAAACTTCGATGCATCATAGCAAGTATTTGAAGGAATCTGATATGATATAAGAACTTGAATCTGCGAAGGACCAGTGAGGCGTTAAACTTAGAGGCCATCCATTTTCTATATATGATAAAACCTGATAGTATACTGTGTGGCTGCTGTCTATTCCTGAATGTTGTTAATGTTTGAAGCTCTGTCTGTTCCTTCATACTGACAGCATGCCGCTGAAGGTGAGTTTGGTCTAATGGCGTTTAAACTGAACTGTATAATGTCTTATTAATTGTGTAGGTGTCTGCTTATAGTTTTACTGCTTGAGACTGTAAATTCATCGTTGTTCTTTTTTTTCTATTTCTTTTTCAGGTGTTCGTCAAGAACCAGAAGTCAGGGGTGTACTCCAAGCGTTTCCAAGTCAAGTTCAAAAGAAGGCGATGTAAGTTTGATCAATCCCATGACATGGTGAATTTGGCACTACAGTCATAAGATAACATTGTTTTTGATGGTCTGCTTTCTTCTGTACACTTGTTGTAGAGGGTAAGGGTGAACACAGGGCCATGTTGAGGCTCACCGCCTAGGACAAGAACAGGTACAACACACCTAAGTACTGCTTTGTTGTTCGATTCGTATCCATTATTCTTACGATGTCTTTGTTGAACTCCTACCGACTGCTCTCCTCCCGCTTCTCGTTTTTCGGGTTCTCGGATCTTTGATTTGGTGCTCCTCCACGCTCCTCTTTTAATTGTGCAAATCGGCAACCATGTTGATTATATTTTCCAGTGTGGTAATTGGATCTGAAGTTCAGAACATCTACAGTATGTCTATGGAACTATGGATTTGTCTGTTAAGATTTTAATAGAGGGATTTGTGTTAAGGTTTTAGTAGAGTGACTGGATCTGAAGTTTAGAACCTGTGTACTGATGCGTACCCTGTGATCCTGTGGTTATTTATGAAAGACAATGTTCAGTTAAGATTGATTTTGTTTCCAGTTGGGAAGGTCTTGTTCTTCAGTGGTGCACGTGTTCCTCCTGGTGAAGGAATTTTATGTTAGAATTTAGGAGTTGCGATTTTTGTTTTCTGACAGAGGAATCTAGAATGCTTCAAGTTTCTTGGGTATTTTGTTTATTGCTCTGATTTGGTTCTCAATACGTGCAGTAGTTAATTTACCAATGTCTGATACGTACACACCTTTTAAGTTTCCCATATGATGTTGACAAACATATTGCCATGTTCCCTGTTTCCTGTTGCTTACTTACACCTTTGGTAACCCTGCTTTGGCAATTCAATATAGGGACGTTATTTTGGGGCACGTCAATAGCAATACAGGCAACAATGCTTGCTGGGCGGTCACAAAACAGGATTGCAAATTTTACATATGCACCTAAACATCACATACTTTCTATCAGATGCTACTGATATGAGTGGGCATTAATTTTGTATTCCCCTTTTCAGAGTGACTACAAATCAGTTTTAACATGAACATATCATGCCACACCTGTAGCAAGAAGCGTTAGCGCCCAACCGAGTACGAGACCGCCGCTGAGAAGACGCTGATGGAGTGATGGGGCTGGTTTTCATAGCCAGTCTACACACGCCGCCTGTGCTGCAAGGGGCTTCCCGGGCATGTTAATCCCGGGCATGCATGATTGCTTGTGGACCTGCTGGTCCGATTGTATGCCTACTCCCATTTGTCCCAACACACTTAGTTTTTGGTTCCGTTGGTGAATAAAATCCAGAGAAAAGAAGAGTTGGCCTGGAAAAATCTGGCTTGATGGTTTTACTGATGTGTGGACATTGTTTGTATCAATGTGTGCCTTGTGGAAAGGAGTTTACTCATGTGGCATGAAACCACTCAAGAGGCTGAGCGGCTTGAGCGTGCCAAGTTCATTGTTGAGAAAACGGAGCAGAATAAGTGAATGCAGTCATCACGGAACAGGTAAGGATATGTCTTCTTTAATGATCCAGTGGTGTCAATTGTATTTTTAGAATTTAGCCTACCTCTGAAAGTGTAGACTTGATTGGTAATGCCATTGCAAACTACACAGCTTTTGTTCATATTTGTGAAGTCTGGAATATCTTAGAAATGTAAGTCACATGAGCAATATCACAGAAATAATCTGTCCATCTGATTTAGAATATTATTTCTAGAACTAAGTAGTAATGTGTTTCGACCTATATCAGATAGTAGGTGGTTTATGATCTATTTCTTTAGTTTAGCATATGCTTGCCCTATGGCACAAAAATTATGTAGATGCAGATCCTTTAAAATGCAGATCCTATTCAATTTCAACCTGGATATCAAGGACGTTGTTAACTCCATGTATGAGACCTGGTGTGGTCTGGAAGCTATTCATAGGGTGATGTGCTCATCCTCTCACATGGTATTAATAATATCCTCTTTGACAATTTCTACATCGTGTTCAATGGTTATCTGCTCACGGAAAAAAAAAAGATAACTCCAAGTATTTGCATGCTAAAGTTTGATCTAGCTCATCAAATGTGGTCCACTTTATTATGCCTTCCATGTGGGTTCTTTAATTATTATGAGGTTTTATTATGAATAAGGTTGCTTATGATAATAGGGAGACATTGTAAAGATGCGCAACGAAAGGTGTTGTGAGTGCGCTTAATCAGATTAGTGTCATTGGAGAAGGGTAAGTCACAGTGAGCAGTCTTATGCTCGATTTAATTTGTTTGCAAGTGTTCAGATTGGTATCCACATACTTTATTTTTCAAATGATTTTTTCCGGAGTTTTTTTCCGGAGGGCGGAAGGAGCAAAGTGCGAGCATCTCATACATTGCCCTTTTATTATTCTTATAATTTGTACCTTCATAAGCAATGAAGGTGTCTCAATATGCCATGGAGGATTGCAGGCCAGAAAGTTGCTACATTGCGGGCTGTAGGAGACGTAGAATGGGGTGAAAAAGAAAATAAAGGGATGCTTGAGGACTGTTGTACTTGCAATGTGCATCAAAGTCAAATGATGTTTTACATGCCTTGTTGTCCCGTGACAAGCTGGAGATGTACACGGAAGCTGGAGATGATAATTGATTTCTCTATAAGCATCCATTTATATTGTTCCTTGCTGAAACGAATTTAATTCTGTAGAGAATACTAGAGTCATCTTTCACAAGGTACTAGATTTGCTATAGTCCGCAAGTTTTTTGATAGTGCGTCTTAGGAATAATGTGTATGCTTTCAGGCGGTATTTTATTTATGAACTTGTAGGTAATGTTTTTATCCAATTACAATATATATTCATTTTCTAAAAGGATGGCAAACAGCTTAGCCTCTACGCATCTTTAGAACTGCATTCTTGAGGCATGCGAGATGATGGCTGAAGGGGCTTAGAAGGATTGACGCTTGAATCTTAAGGGAGGAGGGCCCCATGGTGATGGGGGAATGCTTATCTGCCTGGACAAGTTATTTGCATGTCCTTTAACATGTATGATATATGTATAATACTATATGAATATGAATATTTTGAATAGGGTGTTGAAGTCTAAACACAGTGTTGTAGTTACATTCATTCTATTTATGGGAGTTCACTTTTCCTACGATATATGATCTCACTGGTTTTCACCATCCAACTTGACATAAAGTGAAGCCTATCGTAAGAATGAATTTAGTGGGTTTGGAAATATTATGTACTCCCTCCGTCCTAAAATAAGTAACTCAATTTAGTGGGTTTGGAAATACAATTGCAATAATGATTTGTTTGAATTTTAATCATTGTTCTACTTCATAATCTGTTTTGTCACCCGTGGCAACGCACGGGCATTTTACTAGTATATATATAGATGCGCTATTTGACTCCCATGGAGCAGAATATTATTCTGCACCCGGGTCAAACTAGCAGCCGCGCTGTTCTGCCCGCGCGCTACCGCATCTAGCGGCAGACGACGTAAAAAAATTGTTGCGTGCGTTCCCGGTGCTGGCCGCGCCGTATAACCGTAGCTGGCCCACGATCCACGCGACGCACCACCATCACCCCGTACCAAGCGACGTAGAAAACCAAATGATGCGATGTAAGAGAATTAGGTCCACCGAACATATGAGGTAATAAAGTTACGGCCGAGTCGTCAAACAAATGTGGACGTGCTAGCTGCATCGACCAACAATCTTAGTACAGAGTAGAATTTTAATACTAATAAACCACAACAAATCAAATTTGTGTATGTAAGTAAACAAAAGTTTATTTTTAGCCCTAAATGTATTTTGAGCAATCATATTTAACATTTTTTGAAATTCAGAAGGGATTCATAAAATAAAATCAAAATAGTAGAGTGAAAGTAACAACCAGACTTAACTAATTGTACTGAAAATGCATAACCATATTTGGAAGAACATATTATCCATTCTTGTTCTATTCGTCTTGGAAGGATCCATGAAATTCCGGCGTTCCAAAACAGGGCATTTAGAGCCACAAATTACATTTTATTTCCAAAAAGACGCCAGTGATAGCTCCACCAACTTAGCTACCCAGGTAAAGAACACACCTGACTAACACAATCATGTCGTGTCTTGGACGCTAGCTCCTTTCCGCCGACCGTATAATGACTAGAATCACATTGTTTTCTCCAATAACTATATCTTCTGACCATCGCTAGCATTTTCTCCAGTGCTTTGTACAGCCAGTTAGTCCCCCAGGAAGCAATACTGGAGATAATTGTTCGAGGAGCTAACAATATCTTGCAAAAATGTGCTGTTGTCGTAGTCACTGGAGGGTTGAGGCCGTCGGTGGAGACAGGAGCTCCCGGTATCGACCACTTTAGTGCATCTCTGGCACCCATCCGAAAAACTCGACCGCATTCAGGTCCTTCGATGAGGACATGTAGACATGTAGTACAACGAGCTGCCTTGTCAGCCTGGGGCAAATATAAACATCGCAGGGTTAGACCCTGCTAACACAACCAATAAGCAAAAGATCAACTGAAACTTGAAATATCAGCCAGGAACTAATTAGTGGCAACTGAGAAAGCATGTTGCTCGACTATGACCTTGGACATGCCGCTACAGCCAAAATCGAACCCACCAATAAAATTGTTCAAGCCGACAAAGAGATCACCGATGGCCAGTCCATCACATATACCCACTCGCTTTATTGGTATTTGGATGTCCTTGAAGTACTTGGAAGGTTTGTTTCAAATTGTCAAGAAACAAATATTTTTTAGGCACACTCCTTATTTCTACATATACCCACTTCCGCAGACAAACAATACAAATCACATTAGGGGCAACATATGTGCTCTCATTAGACCGAATTTCTCTTGCTCCGAAGCCATCCACCGCCCACCCAATATCAAGCAAAGTTTTAGAAGCAGTGTCTCGCCTATAGCTATTGGCCTACTACAAAAATGGCAAAACGTAAATGACTAAATAGCACGTTATGCAACTAATGGAAATGCATGGGGATGAATCAAAATCATAATTCAATGGCAGTCATACAGTGATGAACAGTCAAGAGGAAGAAACTAATCATATTTCAATGTAAATTATGTCAAAGATAAACGTGAATCTTAAGCAAAAATAATGATACAGATCTTCCTAATAGAATCAAATGCTGGGCAATAAACATAAATGATGTTTGTTTGAATTTGCCATAAAGATAAGCTGAATTTGTAAGACACGGCAGGGACCAGAAACCCAAAAAATAGTTTTTTTTTAATAGGACGGTATGCAACTAATGGAAAAGCATGCGGATGAATCAAAATCATAATTCATTGGCAGTCATACAGTGATGAACAGTCAAGAAGAAGAAACTAATCATATTTCAAAGCATAGCTCTGAAAACAGGAAATTATGTCGAAGGTAAACATGAATCTTAAGAAAAAATAATGATACGGATTTTCCTAATAGAATCAAATGCTGGGCAGTAAACATAAATTATGTTTGTTTGAATTTGCCAGAAAGATAAGCTGAATTTGTAAGACACACTAGGGATCACAAAACCACACAAATAGTATTTTTTTCAAATAGCATGTTATGCAATGTATGGAAAAGCATGCAGATGAATCAAAATCATAATTCAATAGCAGTCATACAGTGATGAACAGTCAAGAAGAAGAAACTAATTATCATATTTCAATGCATAGCTCTGAAAGACACGAAATTATGTCAAAGATAAACATGAACCTTAAGCAAAGATAATGATACGGATCTTCCTAATAGAATCAAATGCTGGTAGTAAACATAAATTATGTTTGTTTGAATTTGCCAGAAAGAAAAGCTGAATTTGTAAGACACGGTAGGGATCAAAACCCCACAAATAGTATTTTTCAGTAAAAAATGATTGATTCATTCCAATGGCGACATGTAGAAGGTGGACCAAACTTTTTTATATATTTAAATGAAAAGAGCGAATCGTAAACTTAAAACCAAGCCGTATAAAACTTGAAGCTTTAGCGACAAATTAGGTAAATGCAGGTAAGTGAACCTGAAAAATATGTACCTCCCAAACAAGCTGAATATATTCCTGAGGGAAAAGGCAGAATGGAGCTAAATTCCAATAGAAATAACGTAGTAATTCTAAGCTATTTACAAAGATGGTAAGCCCATAGCAGACAATTAGATCCAAGGTTTTAATTGTATCATCACATCATTAACTATTCATATAGACGTGCATCTGCAAAAAAAATTATGACATTATCCTGGCAGAAACCTACACTAATGCATAACAACACATCAGCAGCATGACCTATTCCACTGATTAATTAGCAAAGTCTATCTAACATAGCTGCATCTGCACAAAACTGAATCTTCAGAGCAAGAGTTCAAACTGAAAAGGGGGACTATAGAGATAGATGTAGGACTATTGCCGCGTCACTGGGCAGGACACAACGAAAGGACTACAAAAAGTGAATGTTTGGTTTGTCCCCATATTGCAAGATCAAGTCTTTTTATCCCATACTTGAGCAGAAAGATAAGAGCCCACCGCAAAGACCGAACTGCCAATCTAATACTAAACATGCCACTTGCAGATTACCACTTTATTTGCTCTTGAAGAAAAAAAATCATGGCTAGCTAACTGTATGTCTGTATCCAACAAACAAGTCAAGGAAACGGTGGTGCTGCAGATCGGGACGCACCTCCTATTGAAGAAAGGATCCACAAGTTGGAGAGTGTTCGCGCGGCCTGGTACGCATTCCCTGCAAAAGGATACGTGAGCCACCTCGAAAATTAATTTGCCCAGAGCTGACGAGGATGGGGAGGAGTACTTGCCTCTCTAACAGGGGCGGCCGTGCGGAAGAGTACCTGTTGGATGGGGGAGAGGAAGCGCGGCGACTGCAGGCTCTCCATGGAAAACGCCGCGCAGTAGCTTGTGGACGCGTCGTCGTCTACCGGGAAGCGCCCCGCGCGCAGCTCCCGTCGGGGCTTTCCACGAGCGCCGCCTGGAATTCGGGACCGCCGGCGAGGGTAGGGCGGACCTGGGGTCGTCGAAAAGGAGGGGGAATGCGCTGGGGCACGGTCGCACGTAGGCCTGTAAGTGGAAGCGGCTGACCACGGGGCCGCCCGACCAAGCCCACTATACTCGCTAAGTGAACGCCCACGGAAACGGATAGAACCGTGGCGGAAATTCACGATGCGTCCGCTACCGCCGCCGCCGCTGTGAATCATCGTGAGTTCGTGACCCCCTTCGTGGCGATGGAGGCGGACGTCATGCCCAAAGATATACCTCCGGATGAGTGTGGCTGCAGGCTTCCGCAGGCCCACGACGCCGCGCCGCGAAAAAAACGCCTTGTGGCGTCGCGGACAACCTGCTACACTAAAGTGGGCTTTGTGGCCCAGTGCTTCTTCGCCCGCTCGGCCCGCTACCCGCACCGCATTCCCGACCTGTCATCTAGCGCCGCCGCTGTCTCTCCGCTTTCTTCCGGCCCCGCCTCTGTGCTGCCGCCGTGCTCCGTGGGGTGCCGGACCGCACGATCCGCCGGGGCCTCCGTCGATTTCGGTCGACCTTGGAGGCGCCGCAGCAACTAGCCGCTCTGGAGGGCGGCGGGGGGGCGTGGAGGCCCGGATCTGGCGGAACCCAGGGTGGACGGGAAGAGCTCATCCTCCTGCGCCAGCATCTTCTTGGTGCACGGCGCCGTTGTCCCGTTGACCTGCTCGAGCTCGCACCCCTTCCGCCGCGCCGCCAGCGAGAACACCAGCCCACCGATGCCGCCGCCCGCCACCAGCACGCACGCTTCCTGCCGCCAGTCTCCTTCCCGACGGCGCCGGGGCGATCTCCGCGACGGCCGCCGCGTTCGCGCCACCAGCCTCGCGCTGCACGCTCGTCGCCACTGCAGGGCCACAAGGGTAGAAGTGGTGCGTCTTCCGGCAGAGAGGAGGACCATGGGCAGAGAAGTGGTGCGTCTTCGCGGAAGCAGGAACCTGCAAATCCTGCACCTGTCCGCGTATGTGCGGACGCAGGCACCTGCTTATCCTGCTATTTGCACTGGCGGCTCACGCGGCTAAAGCGGGCTCCTCCGTGGACTTGTCCACTTGCATCCTTAGATATACCCCACCGTCGCTGCCCCATCCCCATCCCTCGCCCCCTCTCCCTCAGCTCGTCTGCTCCGGCCGCCTCCATCCGTCGTCGAGCAGCTGGTGTCTGGCGAGATTCGTGGGGAGCAGCCATAGTCCGGTGAGGTTCGTGGGGAGCATCCGGCGCACGGCCATGTCAGTAAGGAAGAGCAGGGCGGCAACGGGTCCTCGTCGACCTTGCAGAACCGCCGCCCGCGTTCCGGCCGCCCGCGGTCAGCACCCTCCGCCACGGTCGTTGGCTGGAGCGAAACGAATGGAGAAGAAGCCTCCCGAATAGATAAAATATCGTGGTGGGCCTGTACCTCTTGGCTGCGTCACACGTTGATAAGCTGGCGGGCCTTAAGCGGGCGTAGCGGCCGGCCGCTAAACGTGATTGTATTTTACGGGAGAATCCGTTGTGTACCGTATAGCTTGAACGGCGTAATCGATCACTTGGTGGGCCGCCGTGGGCGTGTCCACTTACAGGTATAGTCGCACGGATTCTTCGGGCGGCAGCGGCGGGGATCTGGTGGTCGCCGGATTTTTGGAGCTGGAGGAGCGCACGCCGGTAGTTTCTGGAAACTGGGTCCAATGGGCAACGCATGTCCGAATCCCCACGATAAGAAAAACCAGCGAGGTAATAAACCCCAAAATATACATCGGGCGGAGCCGCACCGGAAGCAGGCTCAGTCTGGCTCGGTCGACCGATCCACGTGTAGAATTACTTATTCTACCCCCAGGGTGTCTAATAGAGTTTCTCTCTCTATATCTACACCCGGGTCGTTTGACCCAGCCGGATGAGCCAGTCAGCCTCCACCAAGCGAGTTGGGTCGAACCGGATTGATCCTACGGGTCCCCGACTATTGTATTTTTTTTTTTTTACAATTGACGGTTTCTTCCCTTTTCTGGTCGTGGGGTGCTGAGCTACGCCCCATCCATCAAATTAATCGTGCATGCGGTTCTGATTTGTGGCAGGCGGAGGCGTCGTGCGGCCGACGGCCGGCGGCGGGCGGCTGCAGCTGGAATTGCAGCGGTCGGCTAGGGCTGCACTGCTGATTGCGGCGGGCGTCGGCTATCCTCGGCGGCGTCGATTCGGCTTCAGTTCCTGTAGCACGCGGGCGTATGGCCTCCGATCCTCCCTGGCGATTGGAGGAACGACCACCAGCGCCGCTGGCCCGAGCCCCCCGCTGCCGTCTGCGGCTGTTCCCGCGCGCTTCGCGACCAACACTTCTCCGGCCGCCCCCTGCAACCAGCACCGGCCGCTCACACCATCTTCTTCGTTGTCGGTCTCCGGCGAGCTCCGCATCCCTCCATCGTCAGCACGAATAAAGCCCTGCATCCATCCATCCCTGCATCAGCTACTTTGTGTGCTTAGACGACAAGGTTTGCCGCTGTCGTTCCTTACTAATTTCATCAGAATTTTTGGTTTAAACCGTACTGCGTTTAGGATAGATTTGTGTACTTGTTAGTCTGCAGACTCTGGGTATGTAGGCAGCCGTGAGCCCTCAGTGGATTGGGAGATGGCTATATGGTGTTGGTGGTATTTATTCTCGATGGTTCGCGGTCACTGCTGTTGGTGCGCGTGCGGCTCGCCTTCGTCGTCGGAAGAGTGACTCTCTGGCCATGGTCTGTGGCCTGAATGGCTGAATTAATGTGGGCATGAGTGTGTACTGTATACGTGGGTAGTTTAGATTCAGGCACTGACGGGCTAGCAAAATAGACACTCTGCCATAACAAAATACTCCATCGATGATTGTTTCCACAAAGATTTGGCAGCTAATTAATAATAACCAGAGTAAAATCAAGTACTCAATTTTAGGATAAATTAGCTGATTTAGAATCTACTTTACAACAACCCGAGACACTCTTTTTTACATGGTGCTGGTTAACAGTGTCTCACAACGTAGAAGTTTCAAACAGGTTTTATCTAAACAAATACTGAAATTTATGGCATAATACATTTATGGAGTATTTTTGCAATTGGTACCTGCGAGTAGTTCATCACTTAGGTCTCCTTAATTACTGATGGTTGTGTTTTCAGTCACATTTTCTGGATCCTTAGCTTATATGTGGCATCAGAGCTGCGCTGTAATTGTTGTTTGTGATTTAAATCATCCCAAGGTGAGAGGCTGCTTTTGGTGAGGTAATTTTGATTTTTTATGATGTAGCTGTGTCGGTGTCCTTCGTTGCTGATTTCGGTGGTACGCAACCCGTGATTGGCTCTTGGATCTTTTATATTTTCCACCGGTACTCTTCACTACCACCCATTTCTACCAATTTGGATGAGTAAGTGTCGGTGTTTTCTTTCCCATTGTGCATCATTTTTGGTTCGCAATTGTTCAGTTTTATTCGCCATAAAGCTTAAGAAATAAAGCTTGAGATAAGTATTTCTACATAATTTCTTAGTTATTGGCTGCAATGGTATCTCCAATCTAGTGCTACGGGGCAACTGGGCATGCTAGATTGTATGCAAAATTTGAATTGCTATTATGAAATGCATACTGGTTATAAATTAGGAATTTAAATCCTTCTACAAACCTGAATGTCTATTTCCGATAATCCTTCTACATGGGATTTTTATTTATGGCATTTTTTTTTTATTGCAGAGCAACGAGGGTTGCTAGCATTCAATTCGGGAGATGATGGTGCTCAAGTTGGCTCGGGCAGAAAGCACACTGAAATTCTGATGGTGCAGTTTGGGAATGAATCGATATTTCTTTCAGTTAGATGTCATAGGAAAATTATTCAGTAATCTTATTTGCAAACCCTTCAAAGAGGAAATTTGTTGTCGTATGGTACTTGGAAATCCATTTATTATGTTCCCTTCCGTTAAAAAAAAAAGAGTTGATTCGTAAATTTTACCTAACCCCCATGTGTAGGTCTGGCATGCAAGGAAGGTCAATAACAAATTTGTTATCGCCTGGTGGCTGTGGGTGGCATCGGTATCGTGCTCAGCTGCGCGCAGCCTCGGCACTACTTTGGGCCCTTTCATGGCGGTGGAGCATGCCTGTGGGCTTCGATTTAAGGTACGGTGGCTGCTTGTTTCTTTCTAGTCGCTTCTTTATTCAGAACTAGCAAAGAGGACAAGTTCTTGAATGAACTGAAGCATGTTAAACCAATTTGATAAATTGGTTTTCAAGGCACTACTCCAAATTATTATGTTATCCACCAGGGAAATACTTTTCTGTTCTTCAGTACCGCCCCATTTCTACAAATGTGGATGAGCAAGTGCCAGTCTTTTTCCCCACTGTGAATCATTTTCGGTTCGCAATTGTTCAGTTTTACTCGCCACAATTTTTGTTGCTATACCAAATAAAGCTCGAGATAAGTATTTCTGCATAATATCTTAGTTGTTGGCTTCCAGATGCTAGTGGGTATGCTAGGTTCTATGCGAACGTATTATTACATTGCATTTTTTTCATATGTTATTTGTTTTGGCACTAAATATGGGATAAGAAAATTTGCAACCCTGCATCATTCAAAGGCTCTTTGAGATAACGACCGTCGGCTCAAATGATCAAATACCAACTACTGATCCTGTATCACTTGCAGCAACAACGCTGGATGTAGAGAGTATCCTGAGGAGGGACCGTGTCTTGTGTGAGTGCATCGACAACAAACAGCTTCCCTCCCAAACCAAAACAGAAGCAGTGTCTCTCTTAGGCTTGTATGTAAAATCATTCTAATTATATGTAGTTCTCCATCAAGTATTTTTTTTGCGCTAACATTGTCTCGCAGCGTTTAAGTTTCTGCCACGTCGAATATTTGGATGTGCAAGTAGCTACTAGGATCATGAAAGTTATAGCATAGTTCCATTCTGAAGCCTGTTCTTGCTGGTCAGACTAATGTTGGTACTTGAGTGCATCGCGTTGGTGATTGCTCTTGTGGAGTGCAACTATAATGTATGATTGGTTGATTCTCATTTCCGGTTTTATGTATCATTGATGCTCTGAAGGTTACTGTTGTAGGCATCAATTGGGCTATTATGATATTCCTAGAATTTATTAGGACGCATACCAGAAGAGTGTGCATAGTTACGGTTCCAGTTGTTCATTAGGAGCTGAAATCTTAAATCGATTTGCTATGATGGTATATCAGAAAATAGCTTTCAGCCGTCACACATAGATACTAGAATTGAACTGTACCTGGCTGCCTTTTTTTCTTGGTTGTAGTACACAATAATTTAGCAGTTTACGTCCCAGAAGAATATATTCATTTGTCATTGAAGCTTATTGTTTTCGTATTTCAAAGTTTAGTTCTAAGCAACGAAGGTGATTTTGGTCCCTAGTCATAATCTGTTCTTTTATATCGTGGCGAGTCTACATGCCATTGAGCTAATAAGTTATGTTGCTACATCATCGTTGGTTCTTTTATTACGCTTTGATTTACTATGTTGAAACTGATTGATGCAAAGAATTCCCATTCCAGCCATGTTTCGCATTTGGCATGGTCCATCTCTGATGTTGTGTATGTGAGGCTGCCAGAAGTTGGCACCTATGTAATTCTGGGCAAAGAATTTAGAGCTACTAAAAGCATGAAGGCCACCACTGACATCAACTTGCTGGTATCTGGAGAGGTCATTAGAGTGAAAGAAGAATTCATGAGAAACAAGCATTGGTAAGTTTCAGCTCATGATAACCTGAAACTTGCCGAGGAAATCGTTCGGTGTGGATTAAAGTGTGGTATTCTTTTTTTTAACCCAGGTAATGGAAATCTATACGAGGACGGCTGGATTATCAAAGTCAAGGTCAGTGATGCAGGTGAGCTCAACTCACTGATAGATGACGAGAAGTACTCAAAATTCTTTGGAGGAAGAAGACGACAACCATTGAGAAAAATAATGGTGGCTTCTGAATACTGAGAATTTGCGCTTCCACTCTTGTAGATCTTTGTCGTGTGTTGGTGGGCACCTACTTTCAACCATCTGCAGTCTCAACCCAGAAACGATAGATTTGTATTGTTTCAGTTCCTTTGCTTCGTTGTCATGAACTCATGATTTCATCCCTAATATTAGCTCTGTCTTGATTTACTTGTAGTCAAATCATTTGTGCATATTGATGGTGATATTTAGTGTTAGGATAGGACTGCCTAAACAGACTGAAATGCTGCCAATGTTGTACTGTACATCAGACTAATACATAAGTGGCGAACTCTTCAAATGAATTTACATGCTGCCAAAATGGTGATACCATGGCACGCAGGCGAATTCATAATAGTGTCGAACACTTCAAAATCTTACAACCGAAAAGGAGCATCATAGGCCTGCGGGTTTTGCCATGAAATGTTCAGATTAGTCAAACAAGCATAAATCAATTTTTGGCACTAATGGCTAGACATGCGAACATCCAGATTGTGGTTTTATTATGTCACATACAAATTTCGTGCATGTGCACGTTTTCTGATCTCTTACGTCACATGCAAGTTTTACGTTGCTTTCTGTCTCTCTCTTACGTCACATTCAGCTTTTTACGAGCCCAGGTTCTGCGGTTGCGCGGGATGCTCGTTTCGGATGGAATCTTAAGTTACACAAGATTTTGATGTGCGCCTTGGCGCACGACCCCGTGAAATTTATGTCAATATTTTTTTATATACAGCTGTAAATATTGATAATAAGCAAGCATTAAATGAAGAGTGAATAATTTTCCGTTCCATTTCTCCAGATAGGGGGTATTCTGACGAAGAGGAACAAAAGAACACAACATATCATGTGGATTAAACACACTACAAATTATATGTGTAATTGGAAAATATATTACTCATAGGTATGGCATGGTCGTCAAACAAAGAGACATGAAGGAGTTTGCCAGGCGGCTTGACAGGGAGTGGGAGTGGAATGAGTGTTGAAGAAACTATGCAACAACGTATAATATAACTTTGCTCACAAATTAGTCTTCTCCAACAGCATGACTACAGGACGCTAGTACTTAGGGCATGGGGATTGCCCCTTGGACAATATACCGTGGAGTATGTAGGTGGTAAAATTATAATTAATCTTCACAGGTTTTACAAAACGTGGCGAACCACAGTAAATATAGACAAACATTTATATACAACCAGGGAATCATAACAAAAAAAATATTATAGCAAGAAAGGAAGGAATACAAAAATCATCATCCATATAGGCCGTAGGGTGCGTCTTGGCGCGCGATCCAGTGAAACTTGTGCCGATACACATAATGATGATAAAACTTAGAATGAACTTACGATAAAGTACATAAAGTTATAAACATAGTAGGAAATGCTTGTTTTAGGGCAGGCTTTGGTGCCCGTTCCCCGACTTCACACTTGTAACAATTTAGAAATCCCTATATTTATCATACATGAAAATCTACTATAAATAAGAGATGAGTGTAGAAGATATAACATTACGGCGGCTCTTCATAAAATAGTGAAGACAAATAATCATAAAAGTTAGTGAACACACTCAGCAATCAGAAAATAGTTTGGTTCTAAAGACAAATAATCATAGCATAAATGCTCTTAAGAACTCCAAGAAGATTTAACTAATGTTCTCTATTTCAAAGTATATGGTGATGCCCCTGATAATCTGTTTTATCCGACATGCTCTCTCGATAAGTGCATGAGTAAAATGATGCAAACTCTTGTAAAATGATGGTATTCCTAATCCTTGGAACAATTTCCTTGATCTGCTATAATAATAGTATAGTGTGTGGGTTAGGTTGATCTGTGGACCTACAAATCGTACTAACCTCGATATCCACAACTTAGTTGTCTACCAATGTGGCCATGCACATTCAAGACACACCATGAACAGTTAGTAAATTCTCCATCCATAGGAAATAATTATAATGATGCAATCTAGCAATGCATAGGAGACATATGACTGGAATTAGTTTCAACACTTACTACTCGGATGTCTTGGTATGTCAATCGAAGATCCAAATAGAGCACATCTTTTTAGCAAAGACATGCATCGGAATTTTGTCCGATGTCAATCGAAGATCCAAATAGAGCACATCTTTTTAGCAAAGATAGATAGCAACATTAGAACTATATAGATCCTCATATTAATCATCACTGGGAAATAATTCTTAAGGATACAATACAATGCAATACTCGCGTAAATAATTTTCCAATTAGTAAACAATAGTTATACGGATTGTTGCACAAACTGGATAAATGCAGGGCAATTCTCATTATTGGTGCCCCATCATTGCCTTGCGGTACTTCGCCCTCTGGCTCATAACTTGCTTCTATACTATGTAGAATGAAATATTCAGTAATAGATGATAGAAGATGTGGCCGTTACCACAAAAGGCCACTATATAGGTCTATATAAGTGCTAATCAGAACTTATATTTGTTAACTAAACAACCCAGTTATGATGCTGTGTCTCTGCTCAACCAAAATTCAGAAGACTGAAATAAAATATAAGAACAACCTGATTGGAATTTTGTCAAACACCCCATAGGAGCCAAACATCTGTCATACATGAGTCCAACGTGAGCATGCTCTGATATTCCGGTTCTAGACTACAGGAAAAACAGGGAACTGATTATCTTCACTGAAGTCTGACTTTAAGCGATAGGGATATGTATCTACTGCCTGGAGCATCTCTGAGCAGTAGGGATAACAAATGAAAGAGCTATGCAAAAAAGGTACATAGTATTATTACTTTTATAGATAATCTTATATATAACCAATTATTCAAGTATTGGCTCAGTAAATCCACAAAAACATAAGCTACTCTAATTCCATCTCAGGGGTTAGATAAAACCCAAACTGAAAGTGTGAGATAAATATTTTCTGCACTACATTTTTGAGAGTCTACGGAGGAATATCCTAGATCAGCAGACCATAGTAATAGCCACGATTATTTGTATACTACATTATTTACCCTAGACCAGCAGAACGTAGTAATAGCTCTAATGTTATATAGAAATATCCCTAATGTATAAGACTATATAAGAAAAATAGAGTAGCAAACATGAGCTACCTTTATTAGAACATTACACGGTTAGGGTGTGAGTTGTCAAAAAGATCTTTCATTTGTGCAGTCGCAGGGAAGAAATGGAACTGGTTTACTGTAGGTTATATCATTGCCACCTGAGTTACCGGATAGGAGTGATTTCAGAAAAATCTAAAACCTGCAGGTAATACAGATGACTACACTGCATCAACCATCAACCTATAAATATTTTTATATTCGCTGAGAAGTCTAAGGTTGGAATTCGGGAGTTTTAATCAGCCTTCTTTTGGGTTTTGGGTGTTAATCCTTTTTTTAAGACACCCAATGCAGTACCTAACTAACTGACTGGATAACAAATAATTAATTGTTGGGATATCAATAGATTCAGGGGCAACATGATCCAAAATATTGTACCTGAAACATCGGTGAAAGTGACCTTGCGCATGTATTAAGTAATGACCTCTGTATGACAAGGAGAATTGCCACTTCAGTAAGAGTAGGGAGCAGAGAACATGACCATCCCAACTTGTCTGTACACCAGTAGTAAAATTTCCATCTCTGGATTTCCTGGCGAAAATGGAAGAACCATTCATGAACAAAAACCTAATGGAACAAATCTGATATTCATCGCTTTTATCTAGATGCAGATCATGAACTACAATTTTTTTTTGTTCAAGTAAAGAATGAAGCGAATGTGAAGGTACATTTTTTTTTACCATGAATCCATAATACAAAGCAAGCATGGATAAATATCAACCAAAACGGTTGCCGTGGCTCGGCATCTTTCCCTGGTGTGACCTGGTGGTGGCTCATGCTCATTTCCGCTGAGAACGACTGCGTCAGGGCATCCGTCTCGTCGGCCTGTGCCCCACTGCGCCGAGGAAAATTGCCTACATAGATTGTATCATTATGGTAGCTGGTATGGTCATGAAATTCAATCTAACATCTTAGTTATAGCTTATAGCCATGCAGAAAAGAACATTACTTTGTGTACATCAATGGAATGCCTAGAAGAAGGTTACTAACAGAAGGTTGTTTTAACCAAGATGAGCCACAATTATCAAAATTCTGTTGGTTGCAGTTGGTCCATTATTCAGATCTACTTCTGGCCTTGAAAAAGATTGCAGTATTGACTTAACATTTCAGTCAGAAAATCTTTGCTAGATGAGATTCTGCGAAAGTGGAATAGTGCAACTTCTACATACAAATTGCAATATACCACACTGGGGAAAAACAGAAAAGGTGTTGAATTGCATGTTGAAGTGTGAAAAAAATGGAAACAAAGGAGATGCAAAAATAGATTGGAGAAAAATGGGATAAGGAAACCTGAAAAGACTATTGGAAGGTAGGGGCCAGGACGATGGCTCTGAACAGAACATCCCCTTGTGGCATGGTTATATATCTGCAAGCTGCAGAAGAACAAACATTTACTCGACATGAGCACGTATAAGGAATATTGCTCCGACTTTCAAGATAAGTAAGCATAAGAAGTACATTGCTGCATACACAGCTACATGTAAATAAGAAACAAAGTTGATGAATATTGCTCCGACTTTTAAGATAAGTAAGCATAAGAAGTACATTGCTGCATACACAGCTACATGTAAATAAGAAACAAAGTTGATGAACAGCCTACCATGTCATATGAATTTCCCTGGAAGTTTCCAGGCTGCATAAACAAAATCCCAAAGTCGGAAAAATATCTGTAAAACATTAAAAAACACTGAATCACTAATGCACCAGAAGCTACTGAACAGCGAAGCTATATCAAACACTGACCTGCTCCTGCGAACCTGCTACTTCCTTCCTCTCAGTCTGTACATACGCAGTGCAAAAATTGTCTAAATTGGTTAGATAAATGTTGTGCATCATGTGACTTCTCACTAAAAGTAGTTCTACATAGAAAGGAAAACATTGTGCACGATGAACAACGAAAATTTCCACGTACGTACAATCCATGCTAAACTGCCAATCAGCTAGATCATTTAATTGGCATATGAGATGACAATTTAATAGTAAAGCTGTCAAACATGTCCAAGCTAAATATACTGAATCTTGAAACAAATACTCACCACATTATGAAGATTAATTATGGAATGATATTTCGTTTAATTGGCATATGAGATGGCAATTTAACAGTAAAACTGTCAAACATGTCCAAGCTAAATATACTGAATCTTGAAACAAATACTCACCACATTATGAAGATTAATTATGGAATGATATTTGATAATCCACTAATATTGTAATAACAGTTCAGAGCAAGTGTATTACGGAATGATATTTAATAATCTAATAATGTCGTTTATAATAATCTAAATGAGATCCGGAACATCGAAATTCCTTTATACATTATTCAAGTGATGTATTAAGAGTCCTCACACTCATCCTTGAAACAAACACAACTAAGTCTTGAGTATTTACAGCACGGTTATTGCACATTTCTACACAAGAACATGAATATGCAGACGAAATCAAGGTCTAACACAAATACGATACAGAACAGAGGGGGGATACATAGATGATTCACCTTTCTGCTGTTGGCAGCATCAGTTACATGTTTTATCAAGGACATGCCCTCTTCATTGACATGCTACACAGAAGTAAGCATATTGATCAGATACAGTTATTTTATGGGTTCAAAGCATTTAAGCATATGGTGAGGCATTTATTCAATACCTCCTTAAATATTTGTGATACTTGAGACAGACCGCCGTCCATCTTAGAAAAGAGTCTATACATCCTTGACAGATCCTCAGTCTACAGCAAAATAAGATAGGCAGCAAATTTTAGTAAATCCATTTACACGTTTGAAGCATGCAAGGCGGAAATAAGTTTCCAATCAAACCAATGGGGTTAAAAGGATAAACTTCAGTTGCAAAAAAAAATCTCCATAATGACTTAACAAACATACAATTAGCAACAACACAATAATAATATGATAACTGATACAAACCAGTAGCAACTTTGGTTCAGTTGTAGAATGCAAGTAATGCGCCACTCGCTCTTTCTCTTTTTGTAAGCATTCCTCAGCCTATGCAACAAATAAGCAATCAGAAGCTATCCTTACACTTGATTGCATCTATCTATATTATTATAATATTAAGTCACGTGGAAACCTTGAACATGTATTCAGCACAAGAGTCTTCCAACATCCAGGTTTGTGCCTTCTTAGAATAGTAATCTGCAGTCCCCTTGCAAAAAGCTTCTTCAAAATCCTGCTCGTAAACAGCCATACTACCGCGGCCAATCTCAACATAGATATCAAGGACATCCTTGACAAGGGCACGGTCAATAAGTTGGCCATCCCTCTCATGATCAACCTGTTGAAGGCAATTGCAGGGCCAGAAATTATTGTAATGTCCTGTACATAGAATGTGGCAGAAGAAGGGGAATGAAATAGTAGAGGGCAAGGCGTACCATGTCAATAATAATAGTTGCCAGTGTTGTTTTTAGCTCACTGAAAACCTATCAAGGGCAACACAACCAATAAATAAATGTTCAAATCAGGAAGCACAGAGACTTGGGACAAAAAACATTATTCAAGGAACACAGAGACTTACCAGATCATGAAAGCAAGTCGTGCCGAGTTCTCTGAGCGGCAGAAGTAACTTGCGCGAAACATAGTAGCGGTCGAGGTAGTGGAAGAACCTGCTCAACCACCTGACCATCACCTTGTGGTTCTTCCACCTCTGCACTAATTCCCTGAGCAGAAATTGGCCGTGCTTCTCCTTCATTGAGGGTAAGACCTACATGATGACGAAAGAAAGTAAGCATCGCCTCATGATCACAACCCAAATCATGTTGAGATGCATGTCACATGCAACAATGGATACCAAATTAAGAGCTAAACCAACTATCCAGTACAGACCAATCCAAGCATGCAAGTGTAGTTAACTAAATACAACTTTCCAGCACAGCGCAATATATAATAAAAGAGATTTTTGTTAATAGGGGAGGGTAAATTCATCAATGGGGACCAATAGCCTGTCACGCAACAAGCAAATATAGAATTGGTCTACTTTGCTCCATCAAAGAAGAGTCATGACAAACAGGCAGTGCCGCATACGAATCCCTGAGAACTAACAACACACATTTAAGGAATTAATGAAGTACCACCACATGATGAGCATAATTAAAAACCGTATCCTGCAAGAGAAACTTGGCCAATCGCTCAAACAGGGGGAAATTGACCGACCCTATTTTCGGATAGCAAAAGAACTAATAAATACAACTTTCCAGTACAGGGAAGTATTATGAAAGCGATTTTCGTTAATAAGGCAGGGCAAATCCATCAATGAGGACCGAGATCGAGCCTATGACGCAACAAACAAACATAGAATACTTTGCTCCATCATGTCAGACGGGTAGTGCTGCATACGAATCCCATCAGCCACACGAGAAGAATTAATGAAGTACCACTACAGGATTATTAGCATAAGATCACCGTATGGGTGCAACAGAAACTTGACCAATCGCTCAAATTAATAGGGGGGAAACTGAGCCACGAGATTCATCGCGCTTGGCAGAAACATAGATGTGGCGGTCGATCGCAAAACCTAATTATACAGCAAGCAAAGTGAAATAAAGAGGCGCGCGCACGTATGGTAGATTTGATATAATCTTCGAGGGTCTTCTTGTAGCGCTCGTAGAGCTGCTTCGAGTAGTCGTGCGGCGGCTTCTGCGTGCACATGTTGAATATCGTCCCGCCGCAACGCGATTAGGTCAGATCGGGTTGGGTACCGAGCCAAATCGCAGGGGAAAGAGATGGATGGGAACGTACGTGTAGAGATGGATGTACTCCTGGGAGCTGAAGCTGACGCCGTCGACGCCGTGGAGGATGCGCTTGAGCCTGGCCACGCCGGCGTCCATGTCCCGCCACCCGGTCTCGAGCTCTACCGGAGGAGGCCCGAAGGATGGCGGCGCCGTAGCGAGCTCGCACGGCGCAGCGCGGCACAGCGGGAGGAGTCCTCGTCGGCGGCGCGGCGCACGGCGAGGGCCGTCGCCGCCTCCCGCAGCTCCCGCGCCACCTCGGCTGCGGCCGCCGCCTGCTCCTTCAGGTCGGGCGCGTCGCCGCCTGCGCCTTCCTGGCCTGGCACGCGGGGGAGATGGCGGTGGTGGGACTGGCGGCGGGCTGAGCAGGAGAGGAGCCGCACGGGATTGGAGGAGAGACGAACAAGGAGGGGATTGGGGGTGGGGATCGAGAGAGACGACCGGGAGGAGAGCCCCTGCCTTTTCCTCTCCTTCCGTGTGGAGGAGATATTTTCCACGGCCCGCGCGAGACGAGTGCAACCCTGAAACGAGCCGCAACCACTGACACGCGGGCCTAACTGACCGTAGGGCCCAAAGGCAGCCAGACGCGGGTAGATAATGGGCGTTGCATGTCTTTCTCTAGCACAAACGAACGGCTGAGATCAAACTTTGGCTAGTAACAGTAAAAATCCGATGGCTCACGTGCAAGGATCGCTGTGAGGCCCCCTATGGGGGGCATCGTTTATACCTTTAGATGCTACATCTTTTACGACGCCTGGTGCGCGCGCGGACGGGTGCAGCGCTCCGCGCCGGATGGAGTGACCGGTCGTAGGCTGGCTCGGGTGCAGAATAATATTCTACCCCCAGGGAGTCAAATAGCGCGTCTCTATATATATATATATATATATACATATATATAGAGCCCAACTATTCTCGAACCCCCCTTAAGAGGGGTTCTAGAATAGCTATTCTCGAACCCCCCAAATCCCTCTTTACTTTCTTATCCCGAATAACCCCCAGATCCCGCTTTACTTTTTTATCCCGAATACGCCCATCTGAACGCCCGACAAAATCCCCCGACAACCCCGACCATCCTCTCCTACCTCCTGGCCGTATCCGTTTCCCACCTCCGCCGGCGGGCCACCGCACCCAATCCTCACTGGCTTCCCGCAGCACCCGACCCGCGCTCGGCCGACGCCACCCCCACCACCTGCCGCGCGCACAGCCGCCGCCGCCCCCACCCCCTGCCGCGCGCACGGACGCCGCTGCCCTCACCCCCCTGTCGCGCGCGCGCACGGACGCCGCCGCCCACACCACCTGCCGCGCGCACGGACGCCACCGCCCCCACCACCTGCCGCGCGCACGGCCGCCGCCGCCCCACCCCCTGCCGCGCGCACGGCCGCCGCCGCCCTCACCCCCTGACGCGCGCACGGATGCCGCCGCCCCCACCACCTGCGGCGCGCACGACCGCCGCCGCCCCCACCATGCCGCGGCACGGCCGCCGCTGCTCCCACCACCTGTCGGAGGCGCCGCTCCGTTTCCCTGTTGCACGGCCAACTGGCGCAGGGGACACCCCGACCCCTGCCCTGCATCTCACCGTCTCATGCCGACGGCGCTGCTTCCTATTTGGTAAAGTTCACATCTCCTACAACTTCAGTTTAGCTATTCCTGCTAGGTGAATTAGTTTTTCCAATTTTGAATGTTTTTGTTAACTGAATTTTGAAGTTCACAAATGGAAAAATGTGTAGTTCAGATATAGGCATGAAAGCTGTCGTCGTTGCTCCTGGTGCTTGGCCTCGCCAACGACCTCACAACCAGGCCCGTACCTCGCTTCTGCTCCAAACTCCGGATGGTGCTGCTCATAACTGCCCTCTACATTGCCCAGGTGAGGCAGTTCAGCTTTCTTCAGGTTCTCTAAACTTCTGGACATATTTTGCTGAACTTTTGGCAAACGAATCAGTCACAGTAGAAAAATCAGGACACATAAGAGTACCCACAGCATCTAGACGCTAATGTAGACGCTTATGGAGTTAGTTAGTCATGCAGCCAAGCGCCGACAACCTAGGGAGCTATTTTTTCCACTAGTTGTTGAAGCGCCAGACTCTTAATCTTGCGCCGATGCTAGAAAAACGGCAGGGAACTATGCAGAACGGCAGGGAACATTTTTTTACCACGAAGTTCACTACATCATCCTTGGGGATCTCTGCTGTTAATTGTGAGAAGCTCAATTAGGCCAAATAGGGAGTTCACTTTCCTGTTAAAAAAATAGTAGAAAATGCCCTCGCCCCCTCGGTGCACCTGTTAGTTTTAGGAAGTTCATTCATTCGGTTTAGACAGTAAAAAATACTCAGACAAAAAATTCATATGCACTTGAAAGTTCACAGTTTTTTATATGTAAAAGTTACAGAGATAACATACTCAGACAAACTGCAACTCACAAAATTATTGTTTTACTGTTGTACAGGTCCACATGGCCAGATGTTCACTTCATATATGTGTGAAGTTCGTCTCGTCAGCAAGCTCAAGGTAAGGAACACTACTTGATGAGCTTATGCTATATCAGAGAGACAAAGAGAGACAGGTGACGCCTCCAAACTGGCGTGAAGCAGAAACATATGCATGTGCTGTTGAATTGTCTATTTGATGCATATTCTAGCATGTCTTCCCGTGAGTTGGTAATCTAGAACTAATGGATAGGCAAATATTTCTGTAGCTAGAATAGACAAGCTAGAAGCCTAGAATATGTCTGTGATGCCTATTTGAAGCCAACAAAATTCGCCTGTGATGCCTATTCTAGCTTGATTGTTCCCTGGCAGTTTACTTAATTGATCTTGGAAGTGCACTCGTTCAAATATGAAAATTAGTAGTTCACTTCGCAAAGCCACGACAGTTTTATGACCTGCCAGGCTTCATGCCTAGGTCGGTCTGCTCCTCGCAGTTTTAATCTGTGAAGCTCACTTCTCTTAATTCGCGAAGTTCACATCTACTGCTATTTTCATTTTATATATTCATGCTAGATAGAATATTCCTGCTACATGGTCATCTGGAAAAAACATTTACTGATTGTGTGTATTTTGAGACTTGTGATGTTAAAATGTGCATTTCATTTCATTTTAATGCGCTGAAGTTCATTTCATTTCATCTGCTCCGGATTTCGCTAGTACTTTGCCACCTCTGTCGCTAGCAAGTCGACTGCCCCGCAAACTCTGAATGGTTAACATATCATGTGCATGTGTAGAGAGTGCAGGATACAATGCATTAGTGGTACTCATGTGGTTATGAAAATGGGTACCGAATGTCTGTTAAATATTTTGAATATGGGACATAAGGCTTTTCACTTTGCCTTTACTGTTTCCTTTTTTGTTTTGTTTGGATAGAGAGAATGGCAAGATTGAAGTTCATTTTTTCTCACCTAGGAGTTCAATTATTAATTTATATTTTGATGCATGTAAGTTTATTTTTCACGAAGTTCGCTTTTTTCTTTTCTGAAAGTTCATTCTCTGTTGGCAGAAAGTAGTTTCGCATTTGCGCATTACTTGAGCGGCTACAGAATACCGACGATGATCTCTCAGGAGCATTGCCAGGATGGGTGCAGTATGGGTGAAGTTAACTTCTTCTAATCCGTGTAGTTCAGTTCTCCATATTCAGAGCGCGGGTGTGAATTGTTGTTGGCTGCTCTCCTCATCATGTGCACTTTTTGCATCCGGAATAAAATCACTCTTATTAATAGGGAAGTTTGTGAGGTGGACTTTTGTTCGTTTTGGTTGGTGAGTTCACTCCAAATGCCTGGGGAAGTTCACTTTTCTCTTGATAAGTTTTTTGTTTGGAATTTCCTTCTCTGTTTGCTATCATTACAAACTTGCTTGTTACATGATTCTATGACCAACTTTTGCCATTCATTTAGTTGCTTTGATGTATGTTTGTTGTCTGAAGTTCACTTCATTCCCACCACGGAGTTCAGTACAAGTACATGGCAATTGCAGTTAATTTAAACACTATGGAAGTTAATTGGTAAATGTTCAGATTGTCGATGAGTGGAAGTTCGCTTGTTTTTTATCATGTGCTGAAACTCAAATATCTTGTGAATTAACTATCATAACAATCGTGCTTTGCGTATCTAGTTTTATGCTATTCCATATTTACCTGTCATATTTTCTTATATATGACCTACATTGATGCTGCAAGAGAAGTTTGAGTTTCTATCTTCTCTTTTGTCAGCTAGAGAAGGTCGCTTGGAATATCCAGAAAATATCATCTGGAAGAAATTGTTTAATTTTTTGGAAGTTCATTGAAACTTATCCTGAAGCTCACTTCGTATTTGCACAAAAGTTCATTTTTTATATAAAAAGTGTGGTCTGGATGTCAAGTTCTATTTGTACATATGTGAAGTCCTTTTTTTGGCACAAAATAGTTTGGAAGTTCACCTCAACTTCTTTCAGAAGCTCACTTGGTATTTGCACGAAATTCTTTTATGTATGATGAAAATGTGGTTGTGAAGTTCAATTAAATCAAACAAACGGGAATTTATTATTTTTCTACCGGATGTTCAGAATATTACATCGGGGTTTATACTTGCAGGATTTCGGGGAGCACCAGGCCATTCTCCTGGCCGTTGGAGTACATAAAAGTTCAGATGTGAGACCCCCCAACATCCAAGGTAATTGTGACCTAGCGCTCTGCTTCTCTCGTTATGGCCTATTTATTTGTGGAAGTGCAAATTGGTGAAAATAGTAAATTCGCTGTACACTGATTCACTGCATGTCGTGGAAATCCATCGCTGCCGGAAGCCTCAGCCTTGTGGTGATCTCCAACGCCACCACCTCAGTCTGGGTAAGTTTATCTTTTCCCATCCAGCCGAGCGGCCTACTGCACGGCTTAATCCAGTGGAACACTGATTCTGAACTACTACTAAAGATACATCTGAACGGCAGCGTGTGTGGCTTTCTAGCTCTGCACTACCTGTAGTTTAGAAATAGTGCGCAGTCAGTTTAGAGAGCTAGTGCGGGAAGTTCAGATATAAAAACTCCTGTTGGTGCTACACTATATTACGTAACCGCTGTTGTGCGTGATTTTTTTTCGTAAAGATTGTTTGCTAGTTTTGTATTTGAGCAAATGTTGGACGATTGCAGCACATACCAAACAATTTCACCTAGTTCACACATGAAGTTTACTCATTTTTGGTTGAAAATTCGTTTCATAGATTGATTTCAGTTAAAGCACATAAAGCACAAAACTGTGAAGTTTGCTTTTATTTAAAATGCAAGTTCGCTTGTCTAACACGAGGAGTTCATTTTTTTTTTGTCGCGAAAGTTTTGTTTTCTCAGGAAGTTCATCCAGTATGTGCATGAAGTTCATAATTATCGGGGTAGCACACTCCCTCTGAATAGCTATTCTAGAAGAACTACGTGAGAGCAAAAAGTTCAGAAGTGCAGAATTATAATTTCATGTTTAAACTACCGGATTCTGCATTTTTTTGGATCAACGCACTGGACTACTAGTTCAGTAGAGTGAGCTTCTATTTAATGGAGTTGGGGGAGAAACATGTGAGCTGCTTCTGCTGAACGTGTTTAAGTCTGGTTATTTACTACACCTAGTCAGCGATGTTTTCTTGTCTATTTAATATGTGTGCAGGTTACCATCATGTATTCATGTAGTCATCATTGTCTGCTTTGCAGTACGAAAATTGAATAGGATGAACATGGATATAGAGAAAGACCTGAGCATGTGAGCATATGGGTATATTGAATCTACGGAAAACACTATAGTGTTCCCAAGCAGCCTGTCATCCAGCACCAGTGCAGGCACATGCCATCGGGCGAGAATCAGGTTGGAGGAGCACGAGTGCGCCATGTCCTGCAGTGAACTCCCCTGGAGTTCCTGTGGACTTACCCATCCAGCCGAGCGACTTTGTGCATGCACAGGTGAGCGGCTTGATCCTCTACTTGATGCTATCGAGCGCTGATGGTGAACTGCTACTCAAGATGCATCTGAACTACGCGTGCGTGGCCTCCTAGTGTTGGGCTATCTAGCACGGTAAGTTCAGAGATTTAGTACGTGAATTTCAGAGAGAAAAACATCTGAACTGCTTCTCTGTGTTATTCTTTTCATACAGATTGTCTTTTAGCTTTGTACTTTAGCAAAGTTTCGATGATTGCAGCTCACGAAAAAATATAGAAGTTCACCTAGTTCACACACGAAGTTTACTAATTTGTGTTTGGAAGTCCATTCGTCCACTCGTTTCAGTTAAAGCACATAAAACAGAATACTGTAAAGCTTGCTTCTATTTAAAATGCAAGTTTGCATGTCCAACTCAGGGGGTACATCTTGTTTTGTCGCGAAGTTACCTTTTTTTTAATCTACAAAAGGTTCAGTTTATTACATTGACTATTTTTTCTCTGGAGTTCGCTCCATCAGCTATTTTGTCGGCAAGTTCACATCGCGCTCGTGTGACAGTTCACTTTTTCTGTCCGCCAGCACACTCCTGTTGTTTTGTTATATGAAAGCATTATCTTGTGTTTCTTTAGCTCTTGACTATTTGCCAATGTCCACTAGTATCCTTACGCACCCCTTTTTCTGTGTAGGTACTTGATCGAGCATATGCTATATCTAATACATGGAATGGTGCTCCGGTATTACTCTCCAGGGATTTCAACACTACACTTAAGGTAATTAACTAGTGAGCAATTTATACTTGCAGTCAAGATTACATTCGAGGTCCCTATTCTTATGTGTTTATACTCATTCTTAACGTTAAGAGAGGTCTATATGCTACCCAGAGTTCTCTTTACAATTTAATACTAGAGCAAAAAGGTAGAACTTTTGCAAGACAAAATAAACTTGATTCTGGGCAGTCCACTTTCAGTAAAACAAAACTTGATTTGTTTGGGAGTGTATTTCAAAAGACGAAGTAATGGTTGTTTTTTCTTTTGGAAGTTCATATTTATTTGTTAGAAAGTTCGGTTCATAATTATTCCGCGTAGAAAGTCTACTTCTGCTCTCGCCAAGTTCGGTTCATATTTAAGATTGTCTTTTAGAAAGTCTACTTCTACATGGTAGTTCATTTCAGTTTTACATGAAACAGATTAAATGCTCATAGCGAGTTCATTGTTGTAGATTGAAGTTCACTCCGTAAAAATGTGAAGTTCAATAGATACAAAAATAATACTAAAGTTGGCTTTGTACATACTTAAAGCCAATGCTCGAATAATTTGTGTTTACAGGCGAACAATTATTAGTAAAGAGTTATGTGACAGTGACTAACAACATCTTGTTTTGTTAGATAAAAACTAGATAAATACTATGGGGCTGCCTATCTCCAGCCAGGACAAGGACGTACCTTCCATTTTTCTTCACTTATTAGAATAATCGAGAGTCCACAAGCTATCTTCTATGGTGTCAGCAGGCATCCTCCTCCTGGGCGCTGGACTCGCATGGACTTCCTGCTGGTAAGACCCGAACTTATTTCAACGCTGTAAATGTGACTTGAAGCGGCAGTTCACTTAGTAACTCTGTGTAGTTCGCTAGTGGTGAACAATGAAGTTTAGAAATAACTATTATCCGCCAGTTCACTTCGAGCACGTGCAAACTTTATTTGTTAGTGCAGTTCACCAGGACATTTTTTTTTTGTCTAAAAGTTAGACAAAAGGATTAACTCTCCTTTTCAGGACATTCACTCTGTCGGGGCATAAAAGGTTTCACATTTTATTGTCTTAAAGTAGGAAGTTCATTCGTTATTTTCTAGAAGTTCGAATCTTCTGTTCTAGACGTTCACTTATTTTTACTGCAAAAATACTTCTGTAGGCCAGTATTTCTTTTCCTGTTTCTAGATATGCACCAGCTTTGTGTATGGAGGATTGCATTCAAAAAACTGATCATTGCACAGTACAAATCATCTGCACTTTGGAATAAAAATTCTTTTGCTTCACTGCAACATAAATTCACTTCTCAGTCTAAACCATCTCACTACATTAGACTATCACAGACAAATGTTGGTACTGGTATGTTTCACCATGTATCATTTAACAAGTGATATTCTGATTGTTGCTTGACCATTTTATTTCCAATGTTTATTTAACCTCTCAACTTTAAAAATCATTGCAGGTAATAACAACGGGTTTCCAGTTGTGCATGCATTTGGGTCATTCACAATTGATTTATTTACCGATACACGATCAGTGTGCTCGCAAGATGAAGATATCTGCTATCATGAAGTTTGCGTAGATATTCAAAATCTTGTGCGACATATGTTCAGAGTCCAGTTAGCTAGCTATCATGTGGAAGTTCAGTTAGTGCAGCTCATTCCTATCTTAACACAACCTTTCTCTGTATTTTTTCCGTCCATGATTTATAAGTGTCTGTTCTAATGCCAAGCTTGATAATTATGCAGATTGGACTAAATAAAATGACAGCTCCAAATTCTCTTATATGGGAAATTATTTGTTAACAAGCATTGATGTTTGTATGCTGGTAACCAGCCTGGTCTATTTCTTTTCCTATTGCAGTTTCATGTGCAATGGTGATAGCTTGGGAGAAGAAAGGTGTCAAGTGTCCAGGGAGCACGCCCCTGCTGCATTAATGGACGCTGTTGCAAGCTCAAGCACGCGCAATCTGTCCCTGACTTTAGATATTGGAAGTTCACATAATAAACCTGAACAGTTCACTTTAAGCGGTGCTGCAGTACTCTTTAAGCGGCGCTGCAGTTCACTCGGGCGCTGCAGTTCACTCAAGCATTTCCTTTGACACACCGAGCTCTGAAGTTTGGTGGGACTGATTTGTGAAATCCAAACCTTTGTTTTGCGTTTTTTCTTTCATGCGAATCGAATTCTCTTGCAAATTGGGAAAACGTGATGAGACCTGACATTGTACGTGTATGGTTTTGGATAAAATCTCTGGTGTATGAAGTTTGTTATCACTAATACTTCTTATTTGTACTTCAGAAAGCTAATACATATATGATGTTTGAAATGTCTGTGAAGTTCGTTTCAATTAAATCGCTTTCCATTAATCGGAAAGTACATAACGTGTATTGCTGGAGTTCATTCACTTTCAGATGAGAGCTCATCTTTTACAATAGCTTTGCTATCTAATATCACAGAAGATAATTGGTGATATAAAAATAAGGCAGTACGCTTCTGCAATTTTTGGCAGTTCGCTTCTGCATTCCACAAAGTTCACGCAACAACATTTCAATAATTCAAAGCAATATAATTAGTATTGAGGCAGTTCATGTATCTGGATCCGACTATTTCATGCAAGTCTAATTCAAATGGTAGTTCACTTTATTATTTGAAGTATTTCACTCTACGAACTTTAAGTAGGCCCTAGCCAGAACTGCTAGGATTTAATCAGGTGAAATACGGACTGCTCATCTGGCCCTTTTGGCGTACACAAGCTCTGCACGAACTGAACTGCGTGTACTACTAGGTGATGGCCCATATGCGGATGCAGGGGAGGATCAGCTAGGACGGCCCCGATGGATAAACTCATGGATGCCCTCACCAGCATATCTGAGGGAGTTCACGCCGGCGTGTGTGCGCGTCCACCCTGATTGGAGCAGGAGTTCAGATAAGTGGGAAAGGGGAGGAGGCACGCGTCCACCCTGATCGGCTGCGCGTGTGTAGGAGGCACGAGGCGAGGCTAGCCATGGCCCGTCATTGAGCCAGTCGGAGGTGGATACCGGGGGCCGGCGTAGGAGCTCCAGCTCGAGGAGGCGAGCTTCGCGTCGGTGAACTGGGCAGGCGGAGGTCTCGCGCAGGCGAGAAAGAAGGGGCGGCGCGACGGGCTCGCATCTTTGCAGAAGAAGGGGCGGAGCCGCAGCTTTGCACCGGACGGGGAGGAGCAGGGCGGAGAGGAGGCCACGCGCCGGAGTGGGGAGGAGAAGAGGTGGAGCAGGAGCCTCGCACCGGAGGTCGGGCCGGAAGGGCAGCGCTCGCGGCCGCGTCGGGAGGGCAGCGCTGCCGGTTCCCGTGGATGGAGGTGGGGGTCAACAAGAACGTGAGAAGCGCTCGGGGAAGAAGTGCAGCAGTTTTTTTTTCATTATTATGCGGGGCGGTTGGGTGTAGGTGCGATGGGTTGGGTCTAGCGGCTTTATTCTGGTCGGATGGGTTCCGTCAGGAAGTTCACACGTTTACGTTCGGAAGTTCAGTACTATGTATTGGGAAGTTCAGAAAGGGTTCGAGAATAGTTATTCTCGAACCGGTTCGAGAATAGCAGACCTATATATATATATATATATATATATATATATATATATATATATATATATATATATATATATATATATATATATATATATATATATGTATATACGCGGATTTTCTACCAAGGGTGGTAGCTATGCATAGGATAGCAACAGTTGGATAGTGGGGATCCAACTCTCTCCAGGTGTAGATCAAAAAAAGCACCCGTCATCTCATGTAACGGTGTTTTGGTGAAATACCATGCCGAAGGTAGCTTGTTGTTTTGGTAGTGAAATGACAAAATCGCACGGTCACGGTGAAATACCATGCCGAAGGTAGCTTGTCGTTTTGGTAGTGAAATGACAAAATCACACGGTCACGGTAGTTATCGAGCTCACACCGGTGCTGTGTGTTCCATGAAATACCATGCCAAAGGTAGTTTGTCGTTTTGGTAGTGAAATGACAAAATCACACGGTCACGGTAGTTATGGAGCTCGCACCGGTGATGTGTGTTCCATGAAATACCATGCCGAATGTAGCTTGTCGTTTTGGTAGTGAAATGACAAAATCACACGTTCACGGTAGCCATAACGATGTTAACTCGTTGTTTTGACACCAAATCGACAAACTTGTGTCGGCATGGTACATATAGTATAGTATCGAAGTCAGTTACCCTTTTTCTTTACTTCTTTTTGTAGGCATGGTGAGAAAAAAAAATCACGCGACAAAACATGCCCCATGACAGTATCGCTGATGGCAGCGTTAGGAGGAGGGAAAATAATTCACGGCATCCGGCGTGATCCAAAAAATTCTGGATAGCTGCCATCGACTTGGCATGACGTTGTAGTTTGGCTCATCGATGTTGTTTCTGACTAAACAAGAAGTAGTGAGGGAAGCTGATGTTAGCTGGTTGTTTTAACTTGTGTCGTCACCGTACGTATAACACAGTGTTAAATTCAAAAGTCCGGGATGGTTGCTTTAGTGCATCTAATTGTTGTTGAGTATATGGAGAAACATGAAACTTGAGCATCAGGCTGAGAATACATTGCCATATGGATCTGGATTATGAACACGTTTTTGAATCTGCAATTCGTGTGCATTGAACATGGCCTATAGTCAAAAATAATAACAGCACCAATCCAGGAAGCGTAAAAAGGAAAATCACCCCAGCTGATCTGAGTAGACTTATTGGAACAAAGAGGGAAAAGCAAAAGTAAAAAAGCAAAAATAAGGAAAACTATCCATATTGTGAAGCTGCCCAGTTACAAGAATGTGATCTTGGAAGGAACACCATCAAATCTGGGGATGCCTGGCTCGTTACCAAGGGATGCAGGCATTGCTGCCTCCCCGCGTAGGCGCTCGAGTGGAACTCCGAGCGGAAGCACGAGACCGGTTGGGATGGGCGAGGAGCTCTTGTCGCCGCCAGCGCTCCCTCCGCCACCGCTCAGCGCGCCCGCCTCCGGCATACCCTCAGCTCTGTAGTCGCACCGGAGATGCGCGTGGACTTGGTCTTCTTGGCCAGGTCGAGGGCAGCGCCTCCCCGACCAGGAACAAGATGGTGACGCGGAGGGCAGGGTCGCGCGGCCTGGTCATGGTGGAGGAAAAGCCCCCATCGAGACAGCTGTACAGAAATGGCAACCACCATTCCTTTTCTCATACACGGAATAGATTGGAAAACGAACAGAACATACTCTAAAATCACAAGATGCATTTCTACTATGGAAAGAAACTGTGTTGTACAAAGAACAAATATGGAAACCATTCTTTGCAATTTGCTCTCACATCCAATTGAAATACATGAACTAGCTCTATCATCCAACAAAATTACATGATCTAGACAAACATGAGAACAAGTTTTTTTTTGCGGAAGAACATGAGAACAGGTTGAAACACCAGTTTGCACGAATTAGTGGATCTTAAAAAATAAAATAAAAAAATCACCAAAGATGAGGCTATCCGTGAAATCTGACAAAAACAGAAAAAAAACACGATCCACCAAAAAAGAAGTTTTAGGGGCGGCAGAACCAGAGGAGAGTCAAATGCAGCAGAAACATCTGGAACGCGCGACGGGAAAAAAAGATCAGATTCCTTGTAATATCTAATTGGAGCAAAAACGAGGAGATGGTGTTTTTGTTACTGCGAAAATCGATCATACCATTCCGAGTATGTACGAGACGTCGAGGTTTCCGGCTGCCGCGCAGCTCCAATAAGCCGTCAGCAAATAATGCCGCGCAGCTCTGGAATGGCGATGCACGTGTGCGATGCCTTCTGGCTCACATACTTGCTTTTTTGCAACCTCCAAAATCTCTTGCAAACTATCATTTTCAAGCGAAAAGGGTGTGTATATTTAGTAAGGGTGTTGGCAACAAATTTCTGAAACAAAAAAATCTTCTATCTGCTCCAGCACCATCTCTCGCTTCAGATAGCAGAATTATTATTTTAAGATAGAAACCATGCTATATTATACTAGTATTAAACCTGAGGTAAAAAAGCATCACATGCTATAACTCAGTTACTCCAGCGAACGGAAAGCAGCTCCAATAGACCATTCTCTGGAATGAAATTAAGAGCAAGAACTTTCTTTTTAACCGTGTGAGAGGGAGAACTGGCCACCGACGCTCTGGATTTTTTAGAAGCCTATGCTGTGGCTGCAAGCAAAGGCCCCTTCAATGGGCACTGGACAACAGCTTGATGGAAGAACAACACTCATCCCCTCTACATACTGCTGCCTCCTCTAGAAACCCGAAGGTCCTACATTAAAGGAGGTTGAAGAGGAGAAAATAAGCAAATTGAGGAACGACCAACTCAAGGATGCAAGAGACGAGGGAGAAGAATATCATTGAAGAAGGAACTGTGGCCACAAAATAGACAGAAAAACAAGCATACAATCCCTGTTGACCCATTCAATCCCACCGATGTCCAGATCTGGGAAGCCCAGATCCTCAGCACACAAGAACCACCGGATTGAGAAAATATTTGAAGAACTAAGAATAGAAAAGGCACCTCAGGTGCAGCAAAAGATAGCAAACATGGCTTTATTTTTGCGGGAAATCAGGGAGATGAATAGAAAATCAGGGAGGCGCGGCCCGCCTGGGTGGAGCAGGGCGAGACGAACCTTGGTGGCACGGCGAACAGAAGCTTCGCGGCCTCCCGGCAGCGACGCGGCGAGTAGTACTTCCCGGCCACCCGGTGGCGGCGCGGCGAGCAGGAGCATCACAACCTTGGCGGCGCAGAGATCAGGAGCTTCTCAGCCTCCCAGCGGCAACGCGGAGAGCAGGAGCTTCGGCCTCCCGGCGGCGGCGGCGAGCAGGAGCGTCGCGACCTTGGGGACGCGACGAGCAGGAGCTTCGCGGCCTCCCGGCGACGGCGTGGAACCAGGAGGTGCGTGGCCTCCCTGCGGCGGCGCGACGGGCACAGCAGGGAAGAAGGTGGGGAGGGGTTGGTTGTGGGAGATGGAGGATAATTTTCAAGGAAATTTTATCTCAAACGAAAATGTAAGGGCTGGCAGCTTTGGCGTACTACTTATTTCCAACAAATGTTGATGTATGGCATTACGCACGGTAAAAAATCCCAAAATGACAGTTTGCTCACGGCTACGGTGGTACGGTCCGTCACACTAATTTTTCTAAGATTTGAAAAGGATATTGTTCGTTGGATGCTTTGGAACGGTGCCCAAAAAATCAAACCGTGACCATACCTTGTTGGTTGTTTTGGTATAATCCTTGCCACGGTATGGTTGCTGTTATTGTACGATCCATAATCGTAGTAGTTGTTGTTTTTGAATTAGTAGAATCTGTTGACCAAGCCAGCTATGCCGTCGCCGATAAGGAACTGCGAAAACGAACTAAAAGTGCAACCATGTTACGGTATGGATGGCTGTGCTGCTTATGTAACGGAGGTGCATGCTGCAAATGGGGCTACATGAAAATGGTCTAACACCGTGTGCTCCTCTTGTGCTCCCTATAGAAGATCTAATGGTTGGATGGGTATGCATAGCTACCACCCATGGTAGCCCACTATTTTCCTATATATAATGTCTTCCTATATAATGTCTTTCTTTTAAGTTTCCTAAATGGGCCTTTCATTTAATTGATTCCCAATCAACAAATTGTATGTGGAGTGATGAGGAGGGGAATCATAAGAATCACATGTCTAATTGGTCATCCAGTATGAAAAAAGACTTTAGAGGCTTGGGTATCCCCAACCTCTAGGATCTAAACATCTGCCTCATATGCTATTGGATTAAGAGGTATATAGAGAGTGAAAATGCCCTATGGAAGAGAGTGATTGATTCTAAATATAATACAAAAAGTCCAAACATTTTGTCTTGTCATGATATACAACCATCCATATTTTGAAAATGTGTGATGTGGGCTTCCAAAGCTGTCAAAATGGGATATAAATGGTAAGCAGGTAATGGTAAATCCATAAAACTTTGGGTGGATATCCGGTTTGGTAATTCTCATCTAGCAACCCAATTTTGGAAAATTTACTTTATATCTAATCAACAAGCCCAAACTATTGTAGAGCTCTCGGGTGGAAATGAAATTAGAGGTAATTTTAGGATAACCATTACTAATGAATGATGATTCAATGGCAAGAGATTATTGAGATTGCCAAACTTTCACTAATGAAGAGGATTAGCTTGTCTAGCAGTTTGAATCAGAAGGAGTTTACTCCTCTAGCTCTCTATATGGTATTATTAATTTTAGAGGTATTAGAACATTTTATTTGCACTTTGTTTGGATCTTAAAAATACCTCCTAGAGTTTAGATCTTCTTATGGTTGTTCTCTCAAAACAAACTAGAGACAATCTTAGAGCGAGAGGTATAGTTAAACACATGGAATGTGAAATGTGTAAGGAATTTGAATCTGCTAAGCATCTTATGTTTGAATGCATAGTATCTAGAGCTCTTCGGGATGAGGTATCCGAGATTTTTGAAATTCATATTATAGATTTTGAATCTGTTGCTTCTAGATGGTTCTGGAACAAGAGATTCATGCATTTTAATGTTGTTTTGTTTGCTATCCTATGGGGACTGTGGATAATCTTGTCTTTAACAAGGTTAGTTGGATAAATATCAATCATATGTGGCGTCTAGTGTTCTCTTTCCTTCGAGACTGGAAGAGTGCTTTTCAAAGAGCTGGAAGGAGGCAAAGTCGATCAATTCATGGACCGGATGCTTGTCAATCTAAGAAAAGCTTTGTGTCTTCCAGTGGGGTTAGCTGCCCCAGGTTTGCTTGGATCTCATGCTGAAATTCGGCTGGAGTCTCAAGCTATGAAGGAAGATCAACGCTGGAGTACCTCCTGGCGCATCCTGATGAAGCTGCTGATATCCATATGGTGATGTGAAGCGGCTTCATCGACCCCCTTTGCTGCTGGAGAGGTTTGGGTTTCTGTAGTTTGATCAGTTGTAATATTTTGTTGTGACTTTCAGTTCCTTTGCAACAGTCTACTTAGCTTCTCGCTTTCTAGTTCCGTGCAAATTCAAAGATGGAGCTGGGTCGGCAGCTATGTCTGTCGTTATGTTCTTTTTATTTCCTTTCTCCGGTGAATTGTTTTAGCTTAAGTTTGTAAAATACTAGCTGGGCTTCTTTCTATGAATGGAGCTGGGGAGATCCCTTTTCATTTAAAAAATAAACTCTAGTGTGCTTGAGGCTATAGCTCGACGACTTCTCGTTTGTCGAATACTACAAGTTTTACTATAACAAGTTTTGCCTAACTTCCTTCCTCTCACCTTTTTTATTTTTTTTCCTTTTTTTGTTTTCTCTTTTTTTTTCTATTTTTTCGTTTTTACGTTTTCCAAAAGCTGAGATATTTTCAAATATGATTTTTTACTAATCAGAACGTTCAATTTTTCTGTTTTTTTTTTAATTCTGAAATTTTTAGAAAACGATTTTTGTAATCAAAATATTTTCAAAAATTGAACATTTTTTTTACACAAATTGAACATTTTTTAGATTGTATATTTTTTCCAAATTTGTTTTTTTCGAAAATCAAATATTTTTTGAATACAAACATATTTTAAATTTGAACATTTTTTTAATATGTACTTTTTCGAAAATGAGCAATTTTTATATTTGATATTTTCAAATTTGAACACTTTTTACATTTGAAATGTTTTTCCAATTTGAACAAAACTAAAATACACAAAAAGGAAACAAAAAATAGAAAAGCAAATTAAACAAAACAGAAAGAAAAGAACAGCTAAAAATAAAAATGAAAAAGGAAAAAAATGAAAAAAGGTCTGGCCCAATACCTGACCAGGATGTGCGGTGCCTGGTAGGCACCAGCCTGGTCGGTGTATAGGATTGACCTCATGTGATTGACTCTAGTCTCGGCGACTGGTCGGAATGCACCTGCTAATCAGCACAATACTGGGTGTCCAAACCTAACTCGCACTGTCGAGTTCACTAAGACATGCTGGGTTGTATATTTTGGGCTGCCGCACACCCAGGCCATCGGAGTGTTCATCGGGATGAACAGTGCAGTGGCAGCGGGCCGACCGTTCGAACTAGCTAGACTCCGCATCTCGATGCACACTAGGAAGTAGGAATGAATATATATAATATGGATATATTGCCCTAAAAAAGTCTAGCATGAATATGGACCAGAAAGTTTCCAAGTTATCTGTGAAAAAAAAAGAATTAAAATATGGAACAGAAAGGAATTTTGGACGAAATAGATGTGGAACCGGATTCCATTTTCAACCGATGCTGGATTTTCCTTGTTTTTTTTTGACTAATACAAATTTATGCTTTTCAGCTAATGTAGTCGGATCAGTATGTGACCTTGTCCACAATATCGAGCAGTTGTAGGTTTAGAAATAAGGTTGTCAATAATATCTGTTTTGATATTTGTTTTCGAGGTTTATATATCTGCCGCCGCTTTCGCAATCACACATAAAGATGAATTTGGCACAACTGTTCCATGATTCTATCAGTCTTCGTTCCGTTTGGTCTAAACGCCAGGCGCGTGGTGTGGAGATTGGGGTCACTTTCCGGCCGTCATGGATTTCCAATAACACGGCACGAGTAATGCTACACGTACGACTTTTACTGTACGATTATCATATGATCCGCAACCACTTATGTATCGGGCGACCCTAGCTGGCGGTCGCTCGCTCAAAGCTTTCTTAGCGATCACTTTCCGACAGTATTTTTGGTTTACGTGATCAAACCTCTTTTTTCTCCTTTCTCTGACTCACATCCACGTTAAAACTTTTCAAATTCGAAATTTAAAAATGTTTTATCTCTCAAACAGTAACTCCGATTTAAGATCCGTTTTCACAATCAAATCCGTCTCGACGAGATCTTCAGAACTAGCACTCATGTTAATATGTTTCGACAAATTTATTTTCCGACTAAAAGTTATCAACCATCTCTATTTGAATAATCAACCCCTCCGTACTTGAGTGATCAACGGTAAATGTATAAAATTATCAACCTGGTGCAGGCTATTGAGGGAAAGTTCTGCATGCATGCAAAAATAGACGAATCTGCTGATGTCAGCGGAATCTTTTACAAATTTGAAAATTTAAAACGTTTTAACTTTCAAACGACAACTTCAAATTAAGATTCGCTTTCACCAATAATTCCGTATCGACGAGATCTTCAAAACTAGCACCCATGTTGATATGTTTCGAGAAACTTGTTTTCGGGCTAAAAGTTATCAACCCTCTCTGTTTAAATAATACACCCCTCCGTACTTAAGTGATCAACGGTGAATGTATAAAATTATCAACCTGGTGCAGGCTATTGAGGAAAAATTCTGCATGCATGAATAAATAGACGAATCTGCTGATGTCAGCGGAATGTTTCCCAAATTTGAAAATTCAAAATGTTTTAACTTTTAAACGACAACTCTAAATTAAGATTCGCTTTCACCAATAAATCCGTCTCGACGAGATCTTCAAAACTAGCAACCATGTTGATATGTTTCGACAAACTTTTTTTCTGGCTAAAAGTTATCAACCCTCTCTATTTGAATAATCAACCCCTCCGTACTTGAGTGATCAACCGTAAATGTATAAAATTATCAACCCTAAAGTTAAATTTATTTTAAACATTTTAGCGAATCTTTTTTAGTTTAGAAGCTATCAACCCGTTGTCCTGTTATTTATCAACAGTAAATATAAATAACTACCAACCCTAAAAATCTAACTTCATTTCGAATATTTTATCGACTCTTTTTAGTTACCAGTTATCAACCCGGTGCCCCGTTATTTATCAATGGTAATTATAAATAACTACCAATCCTAAAAAGTATTTCATTTAAAAAGTTTTAGCGAACATTTTTTTATTTTACAAGCTATCAACTTGGTGCCTCGTTATTTATCAACGATAAATATAAATAAATAATAACCCCAAAAAGTATTTCATTTAGAATATTTTAGCGACTCTCTTTTAGTTTACAAGCTATCAACCCGGTGACCCGCTATTTATCAATGATAAATATAAATAAATATCAACCCTAAAAATTTAATTTAATTTAAAATATGTAGCGACTCTTTTTTTGTTTACAAGTTATCAACCTGGTGCCCCGTTATTTATCAACGGTAAATACAAATACCTAGTAAATTTTATTTAGAATATTTTAGCAACTTTTGTTAGCTTACAACTTAAAAACAGTACTTAATTTGAGTAGCAAGTGGTAGTTTATTTGAGTTGCAAGTGGATCTTCCCACCCGTTATTTTCCCCCTTAAAAACCAGTGGCCCGAAAAAAGAGAATTATAAAAATTAATACAAAAACATGAATTACCGTACGAAATAACAACATAAAGGGAATTGCAAAAAAAAAGAATTGTCAAAAGGGAATTGCAAATAAAGAGAATTGAAAGTATGCGTCGTGCTGAAAAAAAGAGCGAGATGCTCTGTGCATGCATGCAGCAACTTGTGAGAGCTAGCCTCGTGCTGAAAAGTTGGCTCATTAAATGCAAACCCATGAGATACTTTATGCATGCATGCAGTGTGAACGCTCTTGGCTATATGCAACTTGCAAGTGGGAACGTGAGCTGTTAGTGTGAACACAAAGCTATATGTGAACGTAATTAAACACTACGAGACAAAAAAGGGAATTGATTTCGCGTATGGCGCGAGCGCTGTCGCGCAAGGAAATAGATCGCTCGAGCGATCGATTGCCAAGGAGGGAATTCGTTATGTATCACACATTCACCGCTGCATTTTTACTGATTGTCATTACCAAACCTGATTCATTGTGTGCTAAAGTCCTCAAGGGAGAATATTATCACAACACAGATTTCTTGGCGGCAGAAAAGAAACGTAACTCATCGCACATCTGGCGTGCAATTCTACATGGACGAGAGGCACTCGTGAAAGGCCTCATCAAACGCGTTGGGGATGGCTCTACTATTCGAGCGTATGAAGATCCTTGGATTCCAGCAAATATGAATGGTCGGCCATTGGTTAAGCCCACGAGAGCTAAAATTACAATGGTTGATGAACTTATTGACACGGTTAATATGTGCTGGTCGGAGGAGAAACTTGAGGAGAATTTCATTGAAACGGATAGACGTGTGATCCGGCAAATTCCGTTGGGTAGATTTTCAGAAGATGGGTGGGGATGGACACATGAAAAGAATGGATGCTTCTCTGTTCGCTCGACATACAAGCTGATATCGTCACTGCAACAAGCTAATGTAGCTTCAGGTTCGGGTGACAGTACAACAAACGCTTGATGGAGAAAGTTGTGGAAACTACAGGTGTCGTCTAAAGTGCGCTCCTTCTGGTGGAGGGTGATTAAAAAAATTATTCCGACCAGGCAGGTACTCAAGAATAGACACATGGAAAAAAAATTTCAATATGTGAGGCATGTGGAGCTACTGATGAATCTGCACACCATGCCCTTTTTGGGTGCACATGGGCACGACTGTTTTGGGAACAGATGAAGAGCATGGTTGGGATTAAAGTACCATCTTTCCATCCTAATTCATGGTCTATGGATTTGATCGACAACAATCTCCTCAAAGAAGAAGAAAAAGGCATGATTCTATGTGGATGTTGGTCCATATGGAATGAACGAAATAAGCGTAGACATGGAGAAGGCCAGAGAACAATTCAGGCCTCGATTCAGTGGGTGATGCAAACCACGATTGACTTGGCTCATGTGAGCAAGGAGGAATCGAAGAAACCACTGACCAAGAAGGCAAGGTGGAAGCCTCCTGATCAAGGTTGGGTAAAAATCAATACTGATGCATGCTACCATCAAGTGGCTCAAGCTGGGAGTACGGGTCTAGTGGTGAGAGACAGCCAAGGAGGTTTAATACGTGCTCAAGCATTGTGGTATGATCATGCAGCAAGTGCTCATGCTATGGAAGCACATGCCATCAGGGATGCTGCGAGGCTAGCAGCTGAACGGGGATACACAAATGTTATAATTGAAAGTGATGCGAAAGAGGTTGTACGCTCGTGTGATGAAGGCTGATGATAGATCTGAGATTATGGCAATCTGTCAAGATATTAGAGAGATCAAGAGAGCTTTTAATAGTTGTAGCATTTCTTTTGTTGGGCGTGAAGCAAATCAAGCTGCTCATCTTTGTGCTAAACAAGCTAGCGTTGATAGGAGGAGATGCCTGTGGATTAATTATAACCCAGGTTTTCTCAGGGACACTCTTTCGAGTGATTGTAATCCTGTCGAGTAAGTAATAAAGCTCCTTGAATTCGCAAAAAAAAAGGGAGCTGGATATAGCAATCTTGCATGTCTTGCATCGTATGTCCATCAGAAGGAGAACATCGTATGCAAAGAAGCGAATTGGCCGGTAACCGGAATTCCGAGCCCTGCCAAAGTTTATCCTGCAAATAATCTTGGTCTATTTGAATATCGTTTAAATTTTGGGCGGGTTAGTTAGTCCAACCTAGATTGTTTGTGTTCCCCTCTGCTATAGCTCCATGTCCCAACACATTTGTCTTGTGTGAAGCATTTATTCCTTCTCCTCCTGCAAACATTATATTTAAAATGCTTGGACATTTTCTAGTTCAAAATTTAACTTTTTTCTTGAGAATTTCGTCCAGTATTTGACCGGTTATCTACAATAACCAAGGTTACCGGACACCCCAGCCCCTTTCAAGATTATTTTCTTAGGACATCTTCAGCGCGCGACCCATCTGGTTCTGGTCCATCCGAAAAGGTCCATGTGGAATGGTGGGCAAGCAGCGCATGCTCCAGCGGCGCAACCCAAACGAACCGACTCGCACGGATCGACTCATTCATCGACCAAATTTGAGATGCGGATGAGCCGGGCCGGACAGCGCGCACGTCCTCCCCTTGGCCAACCCGGGCCCTCCCGCCAGTGGCACGCAAGACACACACAAGCAACTCCCTGCCCCAAACCCTCGCCCGCTATCTCCGCAACCACCCTAGGAAGCGCCACCGTCTGCGCTCTAGGTCGTCGTTGCAGTCGCTAGTTCCTAGTGGATCCTGCTGCCTATGAACCATGTTCTTTTGCTGCTGTTTTACACCATCGCTGCAAGATCTTGCCGGTTGTTGCCATCCCCGGCCAATATGTCGTGACTATTTCCCTCATTTCTACTAACGTCGCAGATCGCATGTGTTGCCGGAGTGGACTGCCTACTGGGCTCCATCCCGCCACCGGCCTCGACACCTACTCTTCTCTGCCCACATACTCTGGCGCGTTGCTATCCCGTGCGCCCACAACCTGCTCGTCGAGTCGCCGGACAAGGTTTCAGGTATGTTCGTCGTCCAAATTTCTCTCTTGCATTACACGGGCGTAGGCATGGACATTGACGAAGCATTCATGAATTGACCAGCTTGATACGTCCCCGACGTATCCATAATTTCTGTCGTTCCATGCTTGTTTTATGACAATACTTACATGTTTTGCTTGCACTTTATAATGTTTTTATGCGTTTTCCGGAACTAACCTATTAACAAGATGCCACAGTGCCGGTTCTCGTTTTCTGTCTGTTTTTGGTTCCGAAAAGGCTGTTCGGGCAATATTCTCGGAATTGGACGAAATCAACGCCAAACCTCCTATTTTTCCCGGAAGGCTCCGAACACCGAAGAAGAGTCGGAGAAGGGCCGGGGGGCCACCACACCATAAGGCGGCGCGGGCCGGACCCCGGCCGCGCCGGCCTAGGGTGGGGCCACCTGTCGGCCCTCCTGCGCCGCCTCTTCGCCTATATAACCCCTTTCGACCTAAAAACACCGTACCTCTTGACGAAACTCCAGAAAGACTCCAGGGGCGCCGCCACCATCGCAAAACTCCAATTCGGGGGACAGAAGTCTCTGTTCCGGCACCCTGCCGGGACGGGGAAGTGCCCCCGGAAGCCATCTCCATCGACGCCATCGCCTCCATCATGCTCCGTGAGTAGTTCCCCCATGGACTACGGGTTCTAGCTGTAGCTAGTTGGTATTCTCTCCCCATGTACTTCAATACAATGATCTCATGAGCTGCCTTACATGATTGAGATTCATCTGATGTAATCGGTGTTGTGTTTGTCGGGATCCGATGGATTGTTACGTTATGATTGTCTATCTACAAAGTTTATGAAGTTATTGTTGCTGCAATCTTGTTGTGTTTAATGCTTGTCACTAGGGCCCGAGTGGCATGATCTTAGATTTGAGCTCTATACTTATTGCTTAGATTGTATCTACAAGTTGTATGCACATGTCGCTGTCCGGAACCAAAGGCCCCGAAGTGACGAAATCGGGACAACCGGAGGGGATGGTAGTGATGTGAGGATCACATGTTTTCACGGAGTGTTAATGCTTTGCTCCGGTGCTCTATTAAAAGGAGTACCTTAATAGCCAGTGAGATTCCCTTGAGGCCCGGCTGCCACCGGCTGGTAGGACAAAAGATGTTGTACAAGTTTCTCATTGCGAGCACGTATGACTATATATGGAAAACATGCCTACATGATTAATGATCTTGATATTCTGTCTTAATGCTATTTCAATCCTATCAATTGCCCGACTGTAATTTGTTCACCCAACACTTGTTATTGGAGAGTTACCACTAGTGTAGATAGCTGGGAACCCCGGTCCATCTTTAATCATCATATACTCGTTCTACATGTCACTGGAAGTAGTATCAACTATTTTCACGGTGCCATTGCTCTCATATTACTATTACTGCTGCTGTGTTACTCGTTACTACTCGCTCTCATATCACTGCTACTTTCACATCACCCCTGTTACTAGTGCTTTTCCAGGTGCAGCTGATTTGATAACTCGGTTGTTAAGGCTTATAAGTATTCTTTACCTCCCCTTGTGTCGAATCAATAAATTTGGGTTTTACTTCCCTCGAAGACTCGTTGCGATCCCCTATACTTGTGGGTTATCAAGACTATTTTCACGGCGCCGTTGCCGGGGAGGCATAGCTCTACTCATAAGTTCACCTGGGGAGTACACTCCACCTCTCTCTCTATTTTATTTTATTTTGTTTTGCTTAGTTTACTTTTGTCTAGCTTATTTTTGCTTAGTTTATTTCTGTCTAGTATTATTTTGCTTAGTTTACTTTTTCCTAGTTACTTTTTGTCTTGTTTTATTTTCCTCATATACCCAAAAATCCATAAAAATTTGAAAAATCTAAAAATTAAAAACTGCTGTTATGGGAGAACCTACAACCTACTTGGAGCTTATAGAATGTTATAATAATTATAGAGAATCAAGAAGCTGGTAAAATAATGAGTGCTATGATAGAAAAATTGAATACAATTGCTAAAATCTTGCTTAAACGCCATGATATAAACTGTTGCTCTCAACAGGATACTAAACATCTTAAATTTCAATGTGGCTTTAGTGAGTAATTTTTAATTAAGAACTATAATCGGAATTGCTATATTCATTATGGGTTCGAAGAGGTAGAACAATTTGTCTTATTTATGGGAGCCTCCGAGATAGAATCCTTCATGGTTGAGAATTATGAAACTTGTGTTGTTTGTAAGGACCTTAAAGATTATGTCTCTACTATCCTTAATTCTTGCATAGAATGCTACGGTAGGAATCCTTATATCCTTGATTATAAAGAGAGACACATTAATGCACAAGAATGCACTCACAATTTGCGGGAACCGATGGAAGAAGAAATTGATGAACACTGAAAGCTCATTGGATGAAAAAGAGGAGGAAATTGATGAACCTGAATGCTCATTGGATGAAAAAGAAGAGGAGAGTGATGAACAAAAGGAGGAAGAATGGATTAGCTACCCATGTCAACCTTCTAATGAGAGTAACTCTTTATCTCTTACACTATTTGATTGTCCTCCATGCTTACCGGAAGAGGTTGAATGTTATGTTCCTGTGGATTCTCTTGAAATAGTACCTATAAGTAATACTTGTGAGAATAATTATGCTACTGTTATCTATGATAATCCATGCTACTTTGATAAATCTTATGATAATGCTTTGTTTGTGCCTGATGTCGAAATGCATGGTACTAAAGAATTTTGTTTGGCAAATGTCTATGATAAAGCTCTAGATGATGGTCCTATGTTACTTGATAATATTAATTGTACTACTAATGAAAATGGGATTGGAGAGTTCTTGACTTATTCTATGAGTCCCATATCTATTGAGATTGATCAACTACCTTGTTATATTATTAATAAAAGTAAGTTTGAAAGTTTTAATTCCACTATTCTTGAACTTGATAAAAATTATGTGTTTGGAAATCATGAAAAGTATGCTGCATGTGATAGTTATATTGTTGAGTTTGTTCATGAAGCTACTGAAAATTATTATGAGAGAGGAAAATATGGTGGTAGAAATTTTCATGGTACTAATACACCTCTCTATGTGCTTAAAATTTTGAAGTTACACTTGTTCTATCTTCCTATGCTTGTTACTTTGCTTTTCATGAACTTGTTTATTTACAAGATTCCTATGCATAGGAAGCATGTGAGACTTAAATGTGTTTTGAATTTGCTTTTTGATGCTCTCTTTTGCTTCAAATACTATTTCTTTGGAGTGCATCATTAAAACTGCTGAGCCCATCTTAATGGCTATAAAGAAAGAACTTCTTGGGAGATAACCATGTGTTATTTTGCTACAGTACTTTGTTTTATATTTGTGTCTTGGAAGTTGTTTACTACTGTAGCAACCTCTCCTTATCTTAGTTTTGTGTTTTGTTGTGCCAAGTGAAGCCTCTAATCGAAGGTTGATACTAGATTTGGATTTCTGCGCAGAAACAGATTTCTATCTGTCACGAATCTGGGCTGTTTTCTCTGTAGGTAACTCAGAAAAATATGCCAATTTACGTGCGTGTTCCTCAGATATGTACGCAACTTTCATTAGTTTTGAGTTTTCTGATTTGAGCAACGGAAGTATTTATTTAAAATTCGTATTTACTGGCTGTTCTGTTTTGGCAGATTCTGTCTCTGTTTTTGCATTGTCTCTTGTGGACTTTAAGCGAGGTTTTCTAGACGTAGAGGGCTGTAGCTAATGTTTTATTGAGTTCTTGCAATGTGCCACTACAGGACCAAGGTGGATTCAAATTTTTTGAGTACTAACCCCTCTAATGAAGTTTATGAGAAGTTTGGTGTGAAGGAAGTTTTCAAGGGTCAAGAGAGGAGGATGATATATGATCGAGAAGAGTGAAAAGTCTAAGCTTGGGGATGCCCCCGTGGTTCATCCCTGCATATTTCAAGGAGACTCAAGCGTCTAAGCTTGGGGATACCCAAGGCATCCCCTTCTTCATCAACTTATCAGGTTTCTTCTATTGAAACTATATTTTTATTCGGTCACATCATATGTGCTTTACTTGGAGCGTCTGTGTGCTTTTATTTTTGTTTATGTTTGAATAAATTCGGATCCTAGCAATCCTTGTTTGGGAGAGAGACACGCTCCGCTTTTTCATATGAACACTCGTGTTCTTCGTTTTACTTTTAATGTTCAATGATAAAAGTTGGAAGCTATTGCACTTATTTATATTTGGTTGAAAACAGAAAATGCCTCATCATGTCTTGGATAATTTGACACTCGGCAATTGTTTTGAGCTCTCAAGTAGATCATGATTAAGTTTTTTCATGTAGTTTAAACCTATTAGTGGAGAACTACCGTAGAGCTTGTTAAAATTGGTTTGCATAATTGATCTCTCTTAAGGTCAAGATATTTTCTGGTAAAAGTGTTTGAGCAACAAGGAAGACGAGTGTAGAGTATTATAATGCTTGCAATATGTTCTTATGTAAGTTTTGTCTGTGCCAGTTCATACTTGTGTTTGCTTCAAATAACCTTGCTAGCCCAAAGCCTTGTACTGAGAGGGAATGCTTCTCGTGCATCCAAAACCTTGAGCCAAAACCTATGCCATTTGTGTCCACCATACCTACCTACTATGTGGTATTTCCTGCCATTCCAAAGTAAATTGCTTGAGTGCTACCTTTAAACAATTCAAAATGCTTCTCAATTTGTGTCAATGTTTTATAGCTCATGAGGAAGTATGTGGTGTTTATCTTTCAATCTTGTTGGGCAACTTTCACCAATGGACTAGTGGCTTCATCCGCTTATCCAATAATTTTGCAAAAAGAGCTGGCAATGGGATTCCCAGTCCCAAATTAATTAACAAAAATAAACACTCCTCCATGGTATGTGATTGTTGGACGGCACCCGAAGGATTCGGTTAGCCATGGCTTGTGTAAGCAAAGGTGGGGAGGAGTGTCATCATAATAAAACTAAAATAAAAGGGCACTCCTTCATGGTATGAGATTGTTGGCAGGCACCCGAGGATTCGGTTAGTCATGGTTTGTGAAAGAAAGGTTGGAAGGAGTGCCACCCAAAAATAAAAATAATTCATGGGAGCCGCTCTTAAAGGTTCGTCTGGCAAGGGGGTTAGAGTGCCCACTACCATTCGTTGACAACAACAAACACCTCTCAAAACTTTACTTTTATGCTCTCTTTATGTTTTCAAAACCAAAGCTCTAGCACAAATATAGCAATCGATGCTTTCCTCTTTGAAGGGCCATTCTTTTACTTTATGTTGAGTCAGTTTACCTACTTCCTTCCATCTTAGAAGCAAACACTTGTGTCAACTGTGCATTGATTCTTACATACTTGCTTATTTGCATTCATCATAGTACTTTGTGTTGACCATTATCCATGAGATATGTATGTTGAAAGTTGAAAGCAACTGCTGAAACTTAAATCTTCCTCTATGTTGCTTCAATGCCTTTACTTTGAATTTATTGCTTTATGAGTTAACTCTTATGCAAGACTTTTGATGCTTGTCTTGAAAGTACTCTTCATGAAAAGTTTTGCTATATGTTATCTATTTGTTAGCAACTATAGATTATTGCCTTGAGTCACTTCATTCATTTCATATGCTTTGTAATAGTATGATCAAGGTTATGTAAGTAGCATGTCACTACGAAATTATTCTTTTTATCGTTTACCTGCTCAGGACGAGCGAGAACTAAGCTTAGGGATGCTGATACGTCCCCGACGTATCCATAATTTCTATCGTTCCATGCTTGTTTTATGACAATACTTACATGTTTTGCTTGCACTTTATAATGTTTTTATGCGTTTTCCGGAACTAACCTATTAACAAGATGCCACAGTGCCAGTTCTCGTTTTCTGCTGTTTTTGGTTCCGGAAAGGCTGTTCGGGCAATATTCTCGGAATTGGACGAAATCAACGCCAAACCTCCTATTTTTCCCGGAAGGCTCCGAACACCGAAGAAGAGTCGGAGAAGGGCCAGAGGGCCACCACACCATAAGGCGGTGCGGGCCAGACCCTGGCCGCGCCGGCCTAGGGTGGGGCCACCCTGTTAGCCCTCCTGCGCCGCCTCTTCGCCTATATAACCCCTTTCGACCTAAAAACACCGTACCTCTTGACGAAACTCCAGAAAGACTCCAGGGGCGCCGCCACCATCGCAAAACTCCAATTCGGGGGACAGAAGTCTCCGTTCCGGCACCTCGCCGGGACGGGGAAGTGCCCCGGAAGCCATCTCCATCGACGCCATCGCCTCCATCATGCTCCGTGAGTAGTTCCCCCATGGACTACGGGTTCTAGCCGTAGCTAGTTGGTATTATCTCCCCCATGTACTTCAATACAATGATCTCATGAGCTGCCTTACATGATTGAGATTCATCCGATGTAATCGGTGTTGTGTTTGTCGGGATCCGATGGATTGTTACGTTATGATTGTCTATCTACAAAGTTTATGAAGTTATTGTTGCTGCAATCTTGTTGTGTTTAATGCTTGTCACTAGGGCCCGAGTGGCTGATACGTCTCCGACGTATCGATAATTTCTTATGTTCTATGCCATATTATTGATGGTACCTACATGTTTTATGCACACTTTATGTCATATTCGTGCATTTTCTGGAACTAACCTATTAACAAGATGCTGAAGTGCCAGTTCCTGTTTTACGCTGTTTTTGGTTTCGAAATCCTAGTAACGAAATATTCTCGGAATTGGACGAAACAAAGACCCAGGGGCCTATTTTTCCACGGAGCTTCCAGAAGACCAAAGAACATACGAAGTGGGGCCACGAGGTGGCCAGACCACATGGCGGCGCGGCCAAGGGGGGGGCCGCGCCGCCCTGTGGTGTGGGCCCCTCGTCAGGCCCCGACTCTGCCCTTCCGCCTACTTAAAGCCTCCGTCGCGAAACCCACGATGCGAAAAACCACGATACGGAAAACCTTGCGAGACGCCGCCGCCGCCGATCCCATCTCGGGGGATTACGGAGATCTCCTCCGGCGCCCTGCCGGAGAGGGGATTCATCTCCCGGAGGACTCTACACCGCCATGGTCGCCTCCGGAGTGATGAGTGAGTAGTTCACCCCTGGACTATGGGTCCATAGCGGTAGCTAGATGGTTGTCTTCTCCTCATTGTGCTTCATTGTTGGATCTTGTGAGCTGCCTAACATGATCAAGATCATCTATCCGTAATTCTATATGTTGTGTTTGTCGGGATCCGATGGATAGAGAATACCATGTCATGTTAATTATCAAGTTATTACATATGTGTTGTTTATGATCTTGCATGCTCTCCGTTATTAGTAGAGGCTCGGCCAAGTTTTTACTCTTAACTCCAAGAGGGAGTATTTATGCTCGATAGTGGGTTCATGCCTGCATTGACACCGGGACGGTGACGAAAGTTCTAAGGTTGTGTTGTCTTTGTTGCCACTAGGGATAAAACATTGGCGCTATGTCCGAGGATGTAGTTGTTGATTACATTACGCACCATACTTAATGCAATTGTCCGTTGTTATCAACTTAATACTTTGGAGGGGTTCGGATGATAACTCTGAAGGTGGACTTTTTAGGCATAGATGCGGTTGGATGGCGGTCTATGTACTTTGTCGTAATGCCCAATTAAATCTCACTATACTTATCATGTCATGTATGTGCATTGTTATGCCCTCTCTATTTGTCAATTGCCCGATTGTAATTTGTTCACCCAACATGCTTTTATCTTATGGGAGAGACACCTCTAGTGAGCTGTGGACCCCGGTCCATTCTTTTAATACTGAAATACAAATCTGCTGCAATACTTGTTTTTACTATTTTCTCTGCAAACAATCATCTTCCACACAATACGGTTAATCCTTTGTTACGGCAAGCCGGTGAGATTGACAACCTCAGCTGTTTCGTTGGGGCAAAGTACTTTGGTTGTGTTGTGCGGGTTCCACGTTGGCGCCGGAATCTCTGGTGTTGCGCCGCACTACATCCCGCCGCCATCAACCTTCAACGTGCTTCTTGGCTCCTCCTGGTTCGATAAACCTTGGTTTCTTTCGAGGAAAACTTGCTTGTTGTGCGCATCATACCTTCCTCTTGGGGTTGCCCAACGAACGTGTGAAATACACGCCATCAAGCATATTTTACGGCGCCGTTGTCGGTGAGATCAAGACACGCTGCAAGGGAGTCTCCACTTCTCAATCTCTTTACTTTGTTTTTGTCTTGCTTTATTTTATTTACTACTTTGTTTGCTGCATTATATAAAAACACAAAAAAATTAGTTGCTAGCTTTACTTTATTTACTTGTCTTGTTTGCTATATCAAAAACACAAAAAAATTAGTTTACTTGCATTTACTTTATCTAGTTTGCTTTATTTACTACTGCTAAAATGGCCAACCCTGAAAATACTAAGTTGTGTGACTTCACTAGCACAAATAATAATGATTTCTTATGCACACCTATTGCTCCACCTGCTACTACGGCGGAATTCTTTGAAATTAAACCTGCTTTACTAAATCTTGTTATGCGAGAGCAATTTTACAGTGTTAGTTACGATGATGCTGCTGCCCATCTCAATAATTTTGTTGAACTATGTGAAATGCAAAAGTATAAAGATGTAGATGGTGACATTATAAAATTAAAATTGTTTCCTTTCTCATTAAGAGGAAGAGCTAAAGATTGGTTGCTATCTCTGCCTAAGAATAGTATTGATTCCTGGACTAAATGCAAGGATGCTTTTATTGGTAGATATTATCCCCCTGCTAAAATTATATCTTTGAGGAGTAGCATAATGAATTTTAAACAATTGGATAATGAACATGTTGCTCAAGCTTGGGAAAGAATGAAATCTCTGGTTAAAAATTGCCCAACCCATGGATGACTACTTGGATGATCATCCAAACCTTCTATGCGAGGACTAAATTTTTCTTCGCGGAACTTATTGGATTCAGCTGCTTGGAGGTACCTTTATGTCCATCACTCTTGGTGAAGCAACAAAGCTTCTTGATAATATGATGGTTAATTACTCTGAATGGCACACGGAAAGAGCTCCACAAGGTAAGAAGGTAAATTCGTTGAAGAATCCTCTTCCTTGAATGATAAGGTTGATGCTATTATGTCTATGCTTGTTAATGGTAGGATTAATGTTGATCCTAATAATGTTCCATTAGCTTCATTGGTTGCTCAAAATTCTAGGCCATATCACTGCTAATGATAATTTTTATAGTAGACATATTTCACCTAATGAGGAAAAGATTTTAGAAATTGAAAGATCCACTAAGAGCTTTATGCAATCACAATATGAGCAAAATAAATTGTTTACTAAAACTATGAATGAACAATCTACCTTGTTGAAGAAAATAGGAAATCATACTTGAAAATTTAAATATGGAGATTTCTGCGGTTGCAAACTAAACTTGCAAATGCTCGAAGACCGAATCTCATACATGTCTAGCGTCACAATCTTCTTTAATTAATCAAAATGGCTGCTAAACCTGATAGGATATTGAAAATAAAATTGTTACTACAGCAAATGCCATCCAAGTTAGAATTAATGAGAATATAAGATTAATGGCTGAGCTGCGTGCTAGGTGGGATAGAGAAGAAAATGAAAAACTAGCTAAAAGGAAAATGTAGCTAAAGTTTGGACTATTACCACCACTAGCAATGCTAATGATTCACATGTTGCTGCACCTCCTACTATCAATGGTAAAATAATTGGTGTTGGCAATGCTTCCACTCCTAGTGCAAAGCGCGCAAAATTACTGAAAGCTGCTAAAGCTACTTGAAACTGCTTGTGATAAAGCTGCTGAAATTTTTTCCAACCTTGGGGATGATAATCCCATTGCTTTAGATTGTAATGATTTAGATTTTGATGATTGCCACATCTCTGAAGTTATAAAGTTCTTACAAAAACTTGCTAAAAGTCCCAATGCTAGTGCTATAAACTTGGCTTTCACAAAACATATTACAAATGCTCTCATAAAAGCTAAAGAAGAGAAACTAAAACTTGAAACTTCTATTCCTAGAAAGCTAGAGGATGGTTGGGAGCCCATCATTAAAATGAGAGTCAAAGACTTTGATTGTAATGCCTTGTGTGATCTTGGTGCAAGTATTTCTGTTATGCCTAAAAAAGTCTATGATATGCTTGACTTGCCACCATTGAAGAATTGTTATTTGGATGTTAATCTCGCTGATAATGCTAAAAAGAAACCTTTGGGGAAAGTTGATAATGTTCATATTATGGTTAACAATAACCTTGTCCCCGTTGATTTTGTTGTCTTGGATATTGAATGCAATGCATCTTGCCCCATTATATTGGGAAGACCTTTTCTTCGAACCGTTGGTGCTACTATTGATATGAAGGAAGGTAATATTAAATATCAATTTCCTCTCAAGAAAGGTATGGAACACTTCCCTAGAAAGAGAATGAAGTTACCTTATGATTCTATTATTAGAACAAATTATGATGTTGATGCTTCGTCTCTTGATGTTACTTGAGTTACACTTTCTGCGCCTAGGCTGAAAGGCGTTAAAAAAGCGCTTATGGGAGACAACCCATGTTTTTACTCCAGTATTTTTGTTTTATATTTGTGTCTTGGAAGTTGTTTACTACTGTAGCAACCTCTCCTTATCTTAGTTTTGAGTTTTGTTGTGCCAAGTAAAGTCTTTGATAGAAAAGTAAGTACTAGATTTGGATTACTTGCGCAGTTCCAGATTTCTTTCGCTGTCACGAATCTGGGTCTATCTCCCTGTAGGTAGCTCAGAAAATTACGCCAATTTACGAGCATGATCCTCAGATATGTACGCAACTTTCATTCAATTTGAGCATTTTCGTTTGAGCAAGTCTGGTGGCCTAATAAAATCCATCTTTACGGACTGTTCTGTTTTGACAGATTCTGTCTTTTATTTCGCATTGCCTCTTTTGCTATGTTGGATGAATTTCTTTGATCCACTAATGTCCAGTAGCTTTATGCAATGTCCAGAAGTGTTAAGAATGATTGTGTCACCTCTGAACATGTGAATTTTTATTATGCACTAACCCTCTAATGAGTTGTTTCGAGTTTGGTGTGGAGGAAGTTTTCAAGGATCAAGAGAGGAGTATGATGCAATATGATCAAGGAGAGTGAAAGCTCTAAGCTTGGGGATGCCCGGTGGTTCACCCCTGCATATTATAAGAAGACTCAAGCGTCTAAGCTTGGGGATGCCCAAGGCATCCCCTACTTCATCGACAACATTATCGGGTTCCTCCCACGAAACTATATTTTTATTCAGTCACATCTTATGTACTTTGCTTGGAGCGTCGGTTTGTTTTTGTTTTTGTTTTGTTTGAATAAAATGGATCCTAGCATTCACTTTATGGGAGAGAGACACGCTCCGCTGTAGCATATGGACAAATATGTCCTTAGGCTCTACTCATAGTATTCATGGCGAAGTTTCTTCTTCGTTAAATTGTTATATGGTTGGAATTGGAAAATGCTACATGTAGTAACTCTAAAATGTCTTGGATAATTTGATACTTGGCAATTGTTGTGCTCATGTTTAAGCTCTTGCATCATATACTTTGCACCCATTAATGAAGAAATACTTAGAGCTTGCTAATTTGGTTTGCATATTTGGTTTCTCTAGAGTCTAGATAACATCTAGTATTGAGTTTTGAACAACAAGGAAGACGGTATGGAGTCTTATAATGTTTACCATATGTCTTTTATGTGAGTTTCTGTTGTACCGTTCATCCTTGTGTTTGTTTCAAATAACCTTGCTAGCCTAAACCTTGTATCGAGAGGAATACTTCTCATGCATCCAAAATACTTGAGCCAACCACTATGCCATTTGTGTCCACCATACCTACCTACTACATGGTATTTATCCGCCATTCCAAAGTAAATTGCTTGAGTGCTACCTTTAAAATTCCATCATTCACCTTTGCAATATATAGCTCATGGGACAAATAGCTTAAAAACTATTGTGGTATTGAATATGTACTTATGCACTTTATCTCTTATTAAGTTGCTTGTTGTGCGATAACCATGTTTACGGGGACGCCATCAACTATTCTTTGTTGGATATCATGTGAGTTGCTATGCATGTCCGTCTTGTGCGAAGCAAGAGAGATCTACCACCTTCATGGTTGGAGCATGCATATTGTTAGAGAAGAACTTTGGGCCGCTAACTAAAGCCATGATTCATGGTGGAAGTTTCAGTTTTGGACATATATCCTCAATCTCATATGAGAATAATAATTGTTGCCACATGCTTATGCATTAAAGAGGAGTCCATTATCTGTTGTCCATGTTGTCCCGGTATGGATGTCTAAGTTGAGAATAATCAAAAGCGAGAAATCCAAAATGCGAGCTTTCTCCTTAGACCTTTGTACGGGCGGCATGGAGGTACCCCATTGTGACACTTGGTCAAAACATGTGCATTGCAAAGATCCGGTAGTCCAAGTTAATTAGGACAAGGTGCGGGCACTATTAGTATACTATGCATGAGACTTGCAACTTGTAAGATATAATGTACATAACTCATATGCTTTATTACTACCGTTGACAAAATTGTTTCATGTTTTCAAAATAAAAGCTCTAGCACAAATATAGCAATCGATGCTTTCCTCTTTGAAGGACCATTCTCTTTACTTTTATGTTGAGTCAGTTCACCTATCTCTCTCCACCTCAAGAAGCAAACACTTGTGTGAAGCTGTGCATTGATTCCTACATACTTGCATATTGTACTTGTTATATTACTCTATGTTGACAATTATCCATGAGATATACATGTTACAAGTTGAAAGCAACCGCTGAAACTTAATCTTCCTTTGTGTTGCTTCAATACCTTTACTTTGATTTATTGCTTTATGAGTTAACTCTTATGCAAGACTTATTAATACTTGTCTTGAAGTACTATTCATGAAAAGTCTTTGCTTTATGATTCACTTGTTTACTCATGTCATTACCATTGTTTTGATCGCTGCATCCACTACATATGTTTACAAATAGTATGATCAAGGTTATGATGGCATATCACTTGAAATTATCTTTGTTATCGTTTTACCTGCTCGGGACGAGCAGAACTAAGCTTGGGGATGCTTGATACGTCTCCGACGTATCGATAATTTCTTATGTTCTATGCCATATTATTGATGATACCTACATGTTTTATGCACACTTTATGTCATATTCGTGCATTTTACGGAACTAACCTATTAACAAGATGCCGAAGTGCCGAGTTCTTGTTTTACTGCTGTTTTTGGTTTCAGAAATCCTAGTAACGAAATATTCTCGGAATTGGACGAAACAAAGACCCGGGGGCCTATTTTTCCACGGAGCTTCCGGAAGGCCGAAGAACATACGAAGTGGGGCCACGAGGTGGCCAACA
>NC_061509.1:235051879-235085761 GCF_022539505.1 Lolium rigidum
GAAACACTTGGGCAACGGTCCGATTTTCCGTGGCGGAAGGGCGCCCAAGCGCGACGGACCGAAAAAAATCGTCGTAGGACTTTGCCTCGACGCAGCTTCCACACAATGCAACCCATATCGTCGGGTTAGGCCCATAGGCGACGAAAAATACCCCTTAGCGGACGATTTTGAGACGTTGTCTATCAGAACTTTTCTTGTAGTGCAATATGTCTTTTATGTGAGTTTTGCTGCACCGGTTCATCCTTGTGTTTGTTTCAAATAACCTTGCTAGCCTAAACCTTGTATCGAGAGGGAATACTTCTCATGCATCCAAAATCCTTGAGCCAATAACTATGCCATTTGTGTCCACCATACCTACCTACTACATGGTATTTCTCCGACATTCCAAAGTAAATTGCTTGAGTGCTACCTTTAAAATTTCCATTCTTTACCTTTGCAATATATAGCTCATGGGACAAATAGCTTAAAAACTATTGTGGTATTGAATATGTACTTATGCACTTTATCTCTTATTAAGTTGCTTGTTGTGCGATAACCATGTTCCTGGGGACGCCATCCACTACTCTTTGTTGAATATCATGTGAGTTGCCATGCATGTCCGTCTTGTCTGAAGTAAGGGAGATTTACCACTCATTTAATGGTTAGAGCATGCATACTGTTAGAGAAGAACATTGGGCCGCTAACTAAAGCCATGAACCATGGTGGAAGTTTCGACTTTGGACATATATCCTCAATCTCATATGAGAAAATTAATTGTTGCTACATGCTTATGCATTAAAGAGGAGTCCATTATCCGTTGTCTATGTTGTCCCGTATGGATGTCTAAGTTGAGAATAATCAAAAGCGAGAAATCCAAATGCGAGCTTTCTCCTTAGACCTTTGTACAAGGGCATAGAGGTACCCCTTTGTGACACTTGGTTAAAACATGTGTATTGCGATAATCCCGTAATCCGAGCTAATTAGGACAAGGTGCGGGCACTATTAGTATACTATGCATGAGGCTTGCAACTTGTAAGATATAATTTACATGATACATATGCTTTATTACTACCGTTGACAAAATTGTTTCTTGTTTTCAAAACCAAAGCTCTAGCACAAATATAGCAATCAATGCTTTCCTCTGCGAAGGGCCATTTTTTTACTTTTATGTTGAGTCAGTTCACCTATTTCTCTCCACCTCAAGAAGGAAACACTTGTGTGAACTGTGCATTGATTCCTACATACTTGCATATTGCACGTGTTATATTACTTTACATTGACAATATCCATGAGATATACATGTTATAAGTTGAAAGCAACCGCTGAAACTTCAATCTTCCTTTGTGTTGCTTCAATACCTTTACTTTGATTTATTGATTTATGAGTTAACTCTTATGCAAGACTTATTGATGCTTGTCTTGAAGTACTATTCATGAAAAGTCTTTGCTTTATGATTCAGTTGTTTACTCATGTCATTACCATTGTTTTGATCGCTGCATTCATTACATATGCTTACAATAGTATGATCAAGGTTATGATGGCATGTCACTCCGTAAATTATCTTTGTTATCGTTTACCTGCTCGGACGAGCAGAACTAAGCTTGGGGATGCCGATACGTCTCCGACGTATCGATAATTTCTTATGTTCCATGCCACATTATTGATGATATCTACATGTTTTATGCATACTTTATGTCATATTTATGCATTTTCCGGCACTAACCTATTAACGAGATGCCGAAGAGCCGCTTGTCGTTTTCTCGCGTTTTTGGTTTCGAAATCCTAGTAAGGAAATATTCTCGAATTGGACGAAATCAACGCCCAGGGTCCTATTTTGCCACGAAGCTTCCGAAGTCCGAGGGAGAGTCGAAGTGGGGCCACGAGGTGGCGACACACCAGGCGGCGCGGCCCAAGCCCTGGCCGCGCCGGCCTGTTGTGTGGGCCCCTCGTGACGCCCCTTGACCTGCCCTTCCGCCTACTTAAAGCCTCCGTCGCGAAACCCCCAGTACCGAGAGCCACGATACGGAAAACCTTCCAGAGACGCCGCCGCCTCCAATCCCATCTCGGGGGATTCAGGAGATCGCCTCCGGCACCCCGCCGGAGAGGGGAATCATCTCCCGGAGGACTCTTCACCGCCATGGTCGCCTCCGGAGTGATGAGTGAGTAGTTCACCCCTGGACTATGGGTCCATAGCAGTAGCTAGATGGTCGTCTTCTCCTCATGTGCTTCATTGTCGGATCTTGTGAGCTGCCTAACATGATCAAGATCATCTATCTGTAATGTTATATGTTGTGTTTGTCGGGATCCGATGGATAGAGAATACTATGTTATGTTGATTATCAATCTATTACCTATGTGTTGTTTATGATCTTGCATGCTCTCCGTTATTAGTAGAGGCTCTGGCCAAGTTTTTGCTCTTAACTCCAAGAGGGAGTATTTATGCTCGATAGTGGGTTCATGCCTCCATTAAATCTGGGACAGCTGACGTAAAAGTTCTAAGGTTGTGGATATGCTGTTGCCACTAGGGATAAAACATTGATGCTATGTCCGAGGATGTAGTTATTGATTACATTACGCACCATACTTAATGCAATTGTCTGTTGTTTACAACTTAATATTGGAAGGGGTTCGGATGATAACCTGAAGGTGGACTTTTTAGGCATAGATGCATGCTGGATAGCGGTCTATGTACTTTGTCGTAATGCCCAATTAAATCTCACAATACTCATTATATCATGTATGTGCATGGTCATGCCCTCTCTATTTGTCAATTGCCCGACCGTAATTTGTTCACCCAACATGCTATTTATCTTATGGGAGAGACACCTCTAGTGAATTGTGGACCCCGGTCCATTCTTTTACATTGAATACAATCTATCGCAATACTTGTTCTACTCGTTTTCTGCAAACAATCATCATCCACACTATACATCTAATCCTTTGTTACAGACAAGCCGGTGAGATTAACAACCTCACTCGTTTCGTTGGGGCAAAGTACTTTGGTTGTGTTGTGCAGGTTCCACGTTGGCGCCGGAATCCCTGGTGTTGCGCCGCACTACATCCCGCTGCCATCAACCTTCAACGTGCTTCTTGGCTCCTCCTGGTTCGATAAACCTTGGTTTCTTTCTGAGGGAAAACTTGCTGCTGTACGCATCACACCTTCCTCTTGGGGTTCCCAACGGACGTGTGCTTTACACGCCATCACTAGGCAATTGACATAATATCGATCATACATGACAAGATGATTACTATGAGATTCGTTTGGGCTTTACAACATAATACATAGACCGTAATCCAACTGCGTCTATGACTAAAAATCCACCTTCCGATTATCGTCCGAACCCCCTTTCAGTATTAATTGCAAGCAACAAATAATTGCATTAAGCATTGTGTGTAATGTAAACAATAGAATTACCCTAGGATAAAATATTGTTGTTTTCTCCCTAGTAGCAACAACACATCTACAATCTTAGAAGTTATTGTCACTCTTCTAGAAAAAGTAGGGGCATGAACCCACCCTCGAGCATAAATACTCCCTCTTGGAGTCACAAGTATCTACTTGGCCAGAGCATCTACTAGCAACGGAGAGCATGCAAGATACAAATAACATATGACATGAATATATAATCGAGCTCAACATAGTATTCAATATTCATCGGATCCCAGCAAACACAACATGTAGCATTACATAATGATGATCTTGATCATTTAGGGAAGCTCACAAGATCTAAACATGAGGCACAAATTGGAGAAGACAACCATCTAGCTACTGCTATGGACCCATAGTCCAGGGATGAACTACTCACGCATCACTTCGGAGGCGGGCATGGTGATGTAGATGCCTCCGGCGATTATTTCCCCCTCCGGCAGGGTGCCGGGAAGAACTTCAGAACCCTCCCGAGATGGGTTCTGTGATGGCGGCCGCGACGGAACTTTTCGTGGATGGAGACTTGGGTGACTAGGGTTTTCCCGAGATCGTGAATAAATAGGCGGAGGGGCGATGTCGGTGGAGACCAGGGTGGCCCACACCATCCCTAGGCGCGGTCCAGGGGGAGGCCGTGCCTAAGGCTGGCGTGGCCGCCCTGCTGCCCCCCTTCGACTCCCCTCTTGCCCCAGTCTTCTTTACGGAGAAATATTGACTTCGGCTTTTGTTTCGTCCAATTCCGAGAATATTTCCTGTACAACTTTTCTGAAACCAAAAACAGTAGGGAACTGGCACTATGGGATCTTGTCAATAGGTTAGTGCCGAAAAATGTATAAAAGTGCAACAAAGCATGAGCACAACATATATAAATTGGTGTAAAACAAACATGGAGCATCAAAAGTTATAGATACGTTTGAGACGTATCAAGCATCCGCAAGCTTAATTCCTGCTCGTCCTCGAGTAGGTAAGTGATAACAAAATAATTTTTGAGGTGACATGAAGCCAACACAATGTTGATCAAGCTTGTAAAGCATTGTGAACTGGGATCAAAGTACTCTAAACATAGACATGATAGATATAATTCTAACAATAGAACTTTGGAACTATGTTATAATATGAGAAGTAACTCAAGCAAATGATCATGAATAATAGTGCATTGAAAGCAATTGTTGTTTATAACCATAGATAAAACATAGCAAAGTGGTATTCAACATGTCCTTTATGAAGTAGAAAAACATAAATGCTAGGACACTTTTAAAGTTCAGAGGGTGACTAGATACAAGTAATTTAAGAACAAGCAATAGTCAAAATCATGAATCAATCAATAATAGTGTTGGGACTATGCACATTGCACTAAGAATGACAATTATTCTCTCTTAGTGGTGCATAAAGCAAGAAGATGAAGACTCAACATGAAAGTAAAAGAAATACTCTTTGCAGAGTAAACAAGATTAACAAGTTTTATAAACCTTCCATGGGTGAAGCACGCGTACACCATGGCTTTAGAACCCCAACCCGCAGATTCCAAGCCCATCGAACACACATGGCAGTGCTCACATGATCATGGGTTGATATAGTCATCCATGTCCGCGGAGGTGTTTGTGCATATGCTGGTGAAGATTAATCTTCTCGGGGACAACTCATATGCGAATGTGGTGGGAAGACTTAGGATCTGCATCATGAGATTAACCGCAATGATACCATATAGAAATTATAGAACTTTAAATTTTATTGTTGTATTTCTTGGACCCTCATAGGATAGAGGTACGATGAGGCAGAAGATTTGGAGTGCAAGAAGTTACATAAATGTTTAATCTAATTATATTTCCTAATCCCTATTATACACGACTCTAACAATGATTAAATATAGCATATAGACAGCTTATTGCAGATTATGTCTTGAGCATTCTCTACGAGTGATATGAAGGTAAGTGCATCTTCACCGGTCCAACGCAAACGGACCAATGGATCCATTTGTGTTCGTACAAAAGAAGTTAGGGTAAAATTGTGGCCTAACAGACCACGCCAAACGGATTGGGCAATCCGCAGGGACCCATTCACGATTCAAATTTAGGTTAACAGTGCACTAACCTGTTCACGATGTTTGAAATAGTTGGCTAGTGTATCAATTTAATATGGCATGACACGCAGATACTCAATTTCAAACCCATTATTTAATCTACTTCAAATAATTGTGGCCTCCGATTACCCACGTTTAGTATCTTTTCGTTTATCTAGGCTAGACGTGAGAGGGTATTAAAATATATAATATAGCTATTTCTAACTGTTCAAACTCTTAAAATAGTTGGCTAGTGCAACAATTCAATACGACCTGTCCGTGGGGGACCCATTCATTACGTAAATTTAGGTTGGCAATGCGTCGCCAGAATAATAAGCGTGTACACGTATGTCCCCACTTTTTTACCCCAATGGCCGGCCCAACAGTGCCACACAAGCTAGCACGCACCAACTCGTCCTATCCCTCCACAAACTCAACGGGCGCGTTTGGTAGGCTGCATGCCCCTTGGCTCGCATCGGCCAGCTTTTTTCGGCCCTTTGGTTTCCTGGTCGACGCCACGTTGTTGCAGGAACCGGTTCTCAAAGCACCCTCGGGCCAGGCCCTGGAGGAACGCCCCCGGTCGGCTGTTTATAGCCAACCACCCCCGTTTCCACAGAAGTGGAGAATGCGGCGTCCTCGCAAAGCCACCACGGGAGATGGCGGGAGCTCGCGCGGGATGGCGAAATCTCGACGCCATGAATTCGGTCACCGCGCTTGAAATTTCGCCACCGTATATAGGGGTGGCTCTCTCACCGGCAAATCCAAATCCCCCATTTCCCCCCATTTCGAGCTCATCCAGCATCCCCGATCTAGCGACATGGCCGGCTCTACCTCACCCGCACGGTCGGCAAGGCTTGCGGCGGCGACGACGGCTGTGGCGGCGGCTAGTGGCCACGGAGGATGGTCGTCTTCTTCGTGTGCGTCGATGACTTCGGTTGTGGTAAGCTTCTGCAAACCCTAGCCTTAGATCTAGATCTTATGGGTACACAACCGGGGTCTGAACGAATCCATTGTAGGACATTCCTTCATCGCCGGTGGAGGTTTTCTAGGTTCCATCTGACTCTACGACGGGGACGGTGGTGCTGCCTGCATCTTCCACTGGGACGGTGGTGCTGGCTGCATCTCCGCCAGGGTCCCCTGCTTCCCCTACCTCGGTGCTGCGTGTGGCTCCTTTGACTGTAAGGCCGATCTTACCTACCTCGATGTTCTTTGATGTGGTACTGGTAGTTCATAGATCTGCTAGTGCTTAAGGATTTCCATTTGGTAGTTCATTGATCTGGTAGTATTTGTCATGTAGGCGATCATACCTTTGGGCTCCCATGATCTATCTGCGGCAAGTGTGAATGCTCAGCCATCTCTGATAGCAAGCAAACCAGCCATGGTTTGGAAACCTGAGCTATCAGAGTTTGTGCTGAACCGGTTGGTTCAGCTCGTCCATATATAGCGGCGTCTGCTTCAACATGGGATTCAAGGAGGAGCAGATGAAGAAGGTAGCCGCGGATGTTCTTGCATTCGCCTGCGTACATGTCACCACTCTTCAGCTGTACAACCACATCAGAAACTGGAGGACGAAGTGGAGCGTCATCACGAAGATGAAATCCGATCGCATTCTGGACTATAGCGAAGCTAGTTGCTGCTTCTACGGCGGTGAGGAAGGGGCGGCGGACGAGTACATCCAGGTACGAAGCCTCATTGAGCTCCTGCATAGATCTGAAAGTATATACATGTCAATGTAGTCCACACTAACATGTGTTCCTTGTTGATTGCAGCGGTACCCGAAGCACCGTCAGTACGTCGGCACCCCGATCACCAAGTACGCTCAGATGAAGACGATCTTCACTCCCCGGTTCATCTGCAAGGCGCAGCTCTTCCAGCCTAACTTGCTAGTCAAAGCTATCGACTTCATTGCAGACAATGAAGCCGAATATGCCGCCTACCGTAAGCTGCAGCCACCGGAGAGGAGGAGCTGGCTTAGGACCTAGCTCCGCAACCAGTTTCCTGCTTAGTGCTTCTGCTTCCTTCTCATGATCCACTGATTTTGGGAGGTGATCTTGTGTCCCTCCATTAGCTAGGACTTGCTACAACCTGATCCCCGGTTTGTAATGATGAACTTGTTCGAGGTGGTATATAATAATCCCCGTGACGAACCTGTGATGCATCACGAAGTAGTTGCTTCGTTCGTGATGCATCACCCACTAAGTACTAGTTGCTGTGTATTACCAGCATCTTTTCTGATGAACGAATCTCATGTGTGTTGTTATTCAGTACTGGGTAACCTCACCACTCAAAGTGAAGGGGTTACCACAGCACTGAGCTATCTGCAACCAAACATGCTGTGGGCTGCGCGATATGAGAAGAATGGGCTGGAAGCGGACAACCAAACGATAGGGCATGTGTTCCTTCTCCGGCGCGCAAAAGGCCGCACATGCTACCAAACGACCCGTCAAAAGTGGCAATGGCCCGTTCGAACGTGCAATGCCCTCCATCTCGCTGGCGCAGGCCTGCAGGTTTTCGTCCCAGGCAACCGAAGCTCCCAACAATGTTGTTGCACCGCGGCCTTGCATGCCCCTCGTCATTGCCATCATCTTCTGTTGGGGCCGCTGCTCCCTAGAGGCCACAAATTGTGCCGACGTGCTCGAGCGCCCACCAACATCGATGAGGCCTAGGAACTGTTCATGCATTTGCGCCGGCCGAGTTAGAGGTACGAAATCTGGTACATTTTTCGGCCATTTGCTTGTATGATATTAGCCATTTATTCATCCATGTTGCATGCAGATGGATCTCACCAAAACGATCCAGTTCTTCTACCAGAACACAGAACATGATGGACACCTTGTCGAACGATGAGGACACCGTCTTCGAAGCTTATCATGGCCGCGGCCTCCTTATGCATGAGACGACTTCTCTTCCGTTAGCAAGCAGCTAGCGCACGTCTCTTTTATGAAAGTAGAGTACCACATCGACCGACGGCCACCAAACGGATCGACGCGATCACGCGATTTGTGATTTGTGCGATATAAACAGATCGATGGTGCCTTGGGCTTTTTACGTATATGCCCTTCCTCCCGTTGCTATAAGAGCGTCCTGGTCGCGGGGCAGGGCGGCTAACAGAGCGTCAACCATCTGCTGATTGAGGTAGTGAGGTACCGTCGCTTCTGGCCAATAGAGGAGAATTCTATGGTACTATAGATTAGATCGTTCTCAGCCTGTTCTTGATTTGGGTTGTCTGTTTGACGGAATTCGTGGTTTGTCTTCGTGAAGGGGTTTTTTTTTTTTTGCCTCATCTGCTTTTCTTCCTTTTTCTTGGGAGCTTTTTGGTGAAGGCACCTCACGCATTTGGAGGAAACCGTTGCTTTTTTCTTTTCTTCTCCAAATAAGCTGTCCCCAACCTTCTTTGTTCCCTGGATTTGATGATTTTGCAAAGTTTTTTTTCTATGCACCATTCTTCCTGATTTCCTATACTTATCACTTTCTGCGAAGTAACTTGTTTCACTTTTGTGTGCAGCTTGGGTAGTTTGTCAGGTTCGACCAAAACCAGATTTTTTTTTTTGAATGGAGGCAAAATATTTGGGTCATTAATTAATTTAGAAGAGGGTTTAGTTTTTAGGAGAAAATCGAGCGAAAACCTACAACAACAAAAGGATCAAGCCCACACAAACCACACACGCACACACACCCACATCCAAGCCTAACAAAGATCTGAACAACATGACCATACCTAACACAGGCGACCACAAAGCGATACAGAGATATTGGAGGAAACCTATCAATCAGCTACATATCCAAAGTAGGCAACAAGCCAACAACCAAGGTGACGTCAATATCAGAAACCCACCAGAATCAGATTCGGTTGCTTAAGTAGTAAGTACACTCTGTTCTTAATGTTCTACTGCTTTAATGTTCGTAGGGATTGTTACATGCGTGAGTTTTTTCATGTATCGATCGATAGCAGGTCTGGACGTCTGGTAATGTTTGTGTTAGATGCTCTTTCTCCGTTATTTAGTTGTGAAGTGGGCACTAACATTCATTTCTGCACAATTACTTTGCTAACCTAGTCATTTTATATGGGTTTTTTAGGATGCCTTGCAAGGTCGGGTGCCCCAAGCTGGATGAGATCAACAATACCAAAGACCGGCATCCCGTATCTCAACTTCTTCTACATCTGGGTCGTCTGCCTTTGTTCCAGTAAGTATAACTCCATTTAGTTTGGCATGGGAAGGTCTTCTATACGTAGCAAGTGTAGTCCTGCACTTCTATATTTTTTCCCGATCGAAACCCAGATCATAAATGTTATTTAAGAAAAAAAAAGGGTTCACTTATGTGACAGACATTATTATCGTCATAGCCACTGGCGGAGGTACAGCCAAGTCGGGGGGGGGGGGAAGCCCCCAGCCCATGAACAATTCCTGAAGAAATTGTACGGATTTGACCCATTTGTCCCTACATTGGTCTAAAATCGTATTTCTTTCACCATTCAATTTAATGTAACTAAATCCTCTTGTACTTATTTTCTATCAGGATCGCATTTAACATCCTCTTCGGCCTTAGCACGACTTATTGGATGGCATTTGTTACTAGGGGTCTACTTGGGTTACTTTGTGGGATATTAGGACCAATCAAGGTTATTTATTCACTGCATGGGTGACTGACATTAATTAAGAAAATTGTACTTTGTTGTTAAACTCTCATGGTTGTGTCTGCATTCTCCAGGCCTATGCTTGAGAAGTCTGCAGGAAAGAGCACCAAGCTCTAGGAATTTCTCTTGTAAGAATAGTTTATCTTTTTGTTTCTGTGTTTTGGGCTATCAGTTTATTCGTTCCAAGAAAGACTTAGTATTATCATGTTTATATCACTATAACTAGTGGTTTCTTTCTCCGGCATTATACTGTAGGTTACATCTTCGCGGGCAATAGCTTTTGTTGTTGGACCAGCCATCGGAGGAGTTCTTTCACAGGTCAGGACTACTCCACTTTCTTACACCATTCAATTTAATCGTATTTCTTACACTATTCAATCTAATGGGGGGGGGGGGGGGAAGCCCCCAGCCCATGAACAATTCCTGAAGAAATTGTACGGATTTGACCCATTTGCCCCCTACATTGGTCTAAAATCGTATTTCTTACACCATTCAATTTAATGTAACTAAATCCTCTTGTACTTATTTTCTATCAGGATCGCATTTAACATCCTCTTCGGCCTTAGCGCACGACTTATTGGATGGCATTTGTTACTAGGGGTCTACTTGGGTTACTTTGTGGGATATTAGGACCAATCAAGGTTATTTATTCACTGCATGGGTGACTGACATTAATTAAGAAAATTGTACTTTGTTGTTAAACTCTCATGGTTGTGTCTGCATTCTCCAGGCCTATGCTTGAGAAGTCTGCAGGAAAGAGCACCAAGCTCTAGGAATTTCTCTTGTAAGAATAGTTTATCTTTTTGTTTCTGTGTTTTGGGCTATCAGTTTATTCGTTCCAAGAAAGACTTAGTATTATCATGTTTATATCACTATAACTAGTGGTTTCTTTCTCCGGCATTATACTGTAGGTTACATCTTCGCGGGCAATAGCTTTTGTTGTTGGACCAGCCATCGGAGGAGTTCTTTCACAGGTCAGGACTACTCCACTTTCAGTAGAGTTATAACAATACATAACTATCCTTGCATGATTAACATTCCATTTTGAGAAGTTTCTCAAACTAAGGGCAAGTTATACCTGGGAGCATGGAAAAGATGTTGCATGTGGTAGTCCAGTAAATCATTGATTTGATAATTCACTGAGAAGTTATAATTATCAGTAGCCATTGATTTAGAGCTTGATAATAGTAGAACATCTACTAGTTGCTACAAAAACGAAATTCTGGACCAATAGGAAAGAAGATTCATATCATGGCTCTTTAGGGATGCTTTACTCTGAGTGAGAGTTCACTAAGTTTATATTTAACCGTGCAAAATGATTACTGGAATTTTTGTTGGAAGGATGAACATAACTTCCCTTTGGAGTAATTAGTAATCATGTATGCTGACTAACATTGTTGATTCTCTATCATGTATCAGCCTGCAAAGAAGTACCCCAATGTTTTCTCTCCTGAATCCCTATTTGGAAGGTAAATTGTCGTGCATACTGTTTCAATGATATAACTTTTTAATCATTTAGACCATAAGATAACAGTTATTTACATGTAATTTTAGATTTTCATACTTCCTCCCTTGCTTTGGCATATCGGTTCTGGCGGCAGGAGCATGTGTGGCATGCCTTCGGCTTCCGGTATTCCCCTCGCCCCTGCACTATTTCCCTACGAATTCTCTCTCTCCCTTGTATTCCAGCTTGAATATTTTTTTCTTAGGAAACACTACACATGCACGTTGGTGCTGAAGTAATTGATGGAATAGAGTTACAAGCTATTGATATAACCCTGGAACAATCTCGATCAGGGAGATTAGCATCCACAAAGAGCTTGGTAAAGAACTGGCAGTTAATGTCAGCAATTATTGTCTACTGTATCTTCTCTCTCTATGATACAGCTTATTATGAGGTAAATTATATTTAGGTACATTTTCAGAAACATCGTAGTGTAAAAATGTGTTGGTATCTACTTATCTATTCTATAGATAACAATGAATTAGAGACCTCAAGCAAATTCACATGTTAATGTGTTTGTAAATTCCACCTTCAGATATTTTCACTCTGGGCTGTGAGCAGCAGAAAATACCGAGGACTGAGTTTTACATCTCAGGATGTCGGTGTCGTTCTAGCTATCTCTGGTATGAGACTTTTCTTCAAATCGATAACATGTTCATGAATGAAACCAAAACATATTTAGCAATAGCATGACACCTTTTGTATTACATGTATAACTGGTTTTCAATACTAAATGCCCATCTTCGTTGTTTAGGTATTTTCATGTATCAACTCCTTGTGAAGTATGCTGGGTCAATGAAGCCATTCCGTCTTGCAGCGGTATGTGAGAAGAACAGTTTATGTCGAGATACTTCTTTATATGGTCAACCTATTGTACAGTTCCATTTCGAAAAAAAACCTATTGTACAGTACCAAATTGCATATATGATTTTTCAGGTATTATCTATAATTACCCTTGCAACATATCCATTCATGGAAAACCTATATGGTATGGAGCTCAAAGCACTCATCAACATAGCTTTGCTTCTGAAAAATATTTTTGCGGTAAGTCCACTTCAGACGAAATTGTTAAGATAAAGTATGAATTAGGATTGTTCATTGGGGCATTGGTCAAAAATTGTAGTAGCCCATACAGTAACCAAGAAAATCTCACCTCACTACTAACGTCAGTTACCATCCCATACAAACATGTTGATCATCCACTAGAAGATCAATAATGTCTTCCTTTTAAAAGTAGTAACATTTTTAAAGTTTGTAAATTTAAATACTCGAGCTCCGCTGGTATAGATGAAATGAATTCAAATGTTAGATATCCTTATTTACCATCTGAAACGAAACGATGATTTAATAAATAATTTTTCCATGAACATATCCTTATGCATTTTCTTTATTTGAGTCACTTTTGCTGTGGTCTAACTTCTGTGTTGGAAACATTTACAGGGACAAGAACAAAGGGGTGTTGCGAATGGCATCTTTGTGACTCTGATGTCGATGTTTAAAGCAATAGGTCCAGCAGCAGCAGGAATTTTGTAAGCCTAGTGCTACTTTTCTGTTACGAGTAGGAGCTTCTTTGGGTTTCTTGCTTCGGTAAAAGTGCATCCAAACCAATTGTCGCAGTTTTCTTTGCAGGTTTTCTTGGTCTCAAAAGAACATAATTGGGTTATTCTTACCAGGTAAACACATCACTTTTCCAACCCATGATAATTGCACATATATTGAAAGTTTTGCTTTAACCTGAATAGGAAATAGTAGTAGATATTATCAGATCAAATACCTTAATAAATCATGCGACTCCCTCCATATTATCAGGTCAAATATCTTAGTTTATGGTCCAATATGCAGGTGGTCACATCCTTTTCTTGGCGCTGAATATGGTGGCAGTAATCGGGCTCTCGCTAACTTTCCTGCCATTTTTCCCGAATGAAACGAAATGATGATCCCGCACTTATCTACATTTGGAATGTCGACTGAATTCTCTAGCTTCCACCAAGTCAAGAAATTAATTTGTTCTGTCATCGGCGAACTTATTAATGGATCTTGAACTGGCGGAAGCCAGCAGAGAATTCAATCGACCTTCCAAATGTAGATAAGTGTGGGATCATCGTTTAGTTTGCCTGCTTTGCTTCTATATGTATCAACACTGCTCTTTTTTGTAAAAGCGTTAAAGCTGTATTTATCCATACTTGTAGACTATGATGGCTTGTATTTAAAGACAGAGGGAGTATATCACATGATGTTGTAAAGAGTATCAAGCTGTATTTAGGATAAATACTTTCGTATGGTAGTATATGAGACATTGATGTAAGGGATTTCTATTTTAGTGCCCCTTCTTTGTTAGTTGTACTCATTTTCCCCATCCATTAAACTTTTTCTCGCTTTTGTCCAAGCTCTTGTCTCATACTCTCACAAATGAACGGACAAAGGGTCAAAGGCCTTGGCCGTCACCTCGACCGTCACCATGACCGTAACATGCTGGAGAGTGGGGCCTCGTTGTGCCGGGTCCGGTAGTGAAAGAGCATGCTCTATCCCTAGTATTTTGGGTGTTTGATAACAACACTTGAATTATAATTTTACCATATGTGCTCAAGTGTGTAGGAATCATCTGTTTTGGTCTTGTACCTGGTGCATTTGTATTGGGTATATGATCTTTACTCTTGGTGGAAGATGACATATGAGGAGAAAGCTATTTTGTTGATGGTTTGAAAGGAAAGAAGAGGAAATCTCTCTAGGCCGGAAGTTCTGGCCCCCAAAGCGCCAAGGAATTCAAAGGCAAAAAGGCTAGGCTGGACATTTGGCCTGAAGTTTGGGGCCGGATGGAGTTTCCATCCACCCCACTTCCCCTGCGTCAGCCAAGTCGACCTTCTTGGCCGGAAGTTGCCCCGTAAGTTTGTGGCTGGATGTGATTTACATCCGGCCCACCCTAAATCGGCTAAGGACCAGGATTTGCACGCTAAAGAATCTGGCATGGAAGTTATCTTCCTCCGGCCCCAAATATCCGGGCGGGCCGGAAGTTCCGCCCCTGGCGCAGTTGAAGAGAAGGGCGGATATTCCAGAGGGGGGGGGGGACTTCCGGGGTAAATAAACCCGGAACTTGCGCCCCCTCTGGAGCTGCAACGACTACAAGCCTCGTACGGGCTATAAAGGGGGGCGGGGGTTTCTTCATCATTTCATATCTGAGATACACGATACTTTCTCTCTCCTCCATTGTTATTGACCTCAAATCGAGTGGATCTCCCTCCCTAGCCAACCAAATCCCTCCAAACTTGGGGAATCGAAGGAGGAGATCTAGATCTACCTATCTACCCAAGCAATTTGGTGTTCCCCATACTTTTCCTTTGTGGACTTGGAAACCCTAGATCTTCTTAGTGGGGTTCCTTGTAGTTTGAAGAGCATATCATCCTAGATCTTGTTGTGAATAGTTCTTGATGTTGTTGGGAGCCTCCGACCATTGTGGAGCTCGCCCCAACCTTGTGTGAAGGAATCGCCGCCTCGACCAGCCTTTATAGTGGAGAAGTGAATAATCCTGCTTTGTGGGGTGTTCACGAGGAATAAGGTAACGCATTTGTGGCTGTTGGCACCTTTGTGGTCCACACCTCCTCAACGTAGACGTACCTTCTTTGGTGGAGGGAACTACGGTAAACACATTGTGTGTCGTCTCCGCTACCGCCCCCCTGTTGTTTCGGTTCCTTTATAGTTGATGTTTACATGTTCTACTTGCTTTTGTGTGCATTGCATCATTGTAGGAACACTTTACCTTTGAAAGCAATCACCTTTACATTCCACTTCCACATAAAAAATGAAAAAGGCTAAAAGGTAGTGACACCTCTGATCCACGATCTCTCACCCGAAGCATTTAACCGTTACCAGCTGACTAGTGGGCCACTTAATAAAGGAACGGTTATGCCACTGCAACCAACGACAGGTAGGGACGGTGCATGCGTGGGTATGAGAGGATCTTGAGAAAGATCTCCACATCGATTACACGAGCGGCTTGTGACGGTGACGAGATGCGAGAGACTACCACGAAGCACCATAGAAAAAGAGACCAGGTGTGTTACATAGATGCGAAAGGGCCTCAATCGACGACACCAAGAATAGAACAAACGGCGGTGGACATCAATGACAACCTCCACTCTTCTGGGACGATGTCGGAGACGAATGCGAGCAATGCAGAGAGAACTAATATCTTTCCGTTCTTGTGTGGACATATGGGTGCTACGGAACTGTGGTGGCGCATGAAAAGAGCGCGAGGTGGTATGTGCATTCAAATAGAGCCGGGGCGTGTCCACGGTGCTCTGCAAGGGCATCGGCTAGCTAGCTTTTGGGTGGCGACGATGTGTGCGACTACCACGAAGCACCATAGGAAGTGAGACCAGGTGTGTTAGATAGATAGGAGAGGGCCGCGTTCGACGTTACCAAGAAGTGGAGAAACGGTGGAGGACATCGACGACAACCTCCACTCTTCTATGAAAGTGTCGAAGACAAATGCAGACAATGGAGAGAGAACTAGTGTATCTCTATTCCGGAGTGGAATATGGGTGATAAGGGAGCGCGGTGGCGCATGGAAAAAGCGCAAGGTGGTCTCTGCATTCAAATACAGCCGGGGCGTGTCCACTGTGCTCTAGGAGGGTGTCAGCTAGTTAGATTTTGGGCGACGACGGTATCGAGATGCGAGCAACTACCACAAAGCACCATAGAAAGCGAGACCAGGTGCTTTAGATAGATAGGAAAGGGCCACATTCGACGGTACGAAGAAGAGGAGAAACGGTGGTTGACATTTATGACAACCTCCAGTTTTCTGTTACGGAGTCGGAGAAGAATAATACGAGCAATGGAGAGGGGCTAGGAGTGGCTGGCCGGAGGGGTGCCAATGCATCGATCATGCAATAAGTGGCATTTGATCATATTGTTTACTTAGCGTTTCTAAAATATTGGTCCAAGGAAGATAAAGTGAGTTGGCATTTGATCTCATTTTATTCATGCATGTGATAGATATTTGACTCTAGTGAACTAGAAGCCACTACACTCTAATAGTTTTCATCATCTCATTATCTTTTCGCACCCCAAACCCTTTGTTTACCCATCAAGTTTTAACTTAAGAAATTAGGATCAAGATATTCTCGAACAACTTCAAATTCTTGATGCTCAGAATTGTGTGTAACCAGGGACACGGCTAAATACTTAGTCTTAACACTCTCGAGAGATTTGTGCACTTTACCCACACGACTCGGATATTCCTTCGTGCATACTACTTGGCATGGAAGAGACAAATATGAGACAAGACTTTTCATAAGCAATTCGTCGGACCAGCAAGGACGCGCTCTATTCTACAACACTACCACCTTGTGTTCGTCTAGCTGAGTTCTTGCAACTTAGTGGTCAAGGAAGATTCCATACTAACTGGAAGCTTCTCAACTCGAACGTCTCCAATCTCTTTGTTTCTGGGCGGCGATGTCCACTAATGTCTTCACTCCGCTGACTTATCATACCAATCTACATAGGGAACTCATTAACTTAGTTGTTTTTTAGTATCTCAATTTTTTTCATTACTTAGTAATACACGTGAAATCCTAGCCACGAAATCTAAGGCACAATTAAGCATTCTACATTTATGGTATTTCTTCTAACAAGATAAACAAGGATATCCTAGATAGGGCATAGCATAGCATAAACCATAAAAATAAATCCTATCATGCCTACTACCAAAAACAATAGTGCATAGTAAAACAGTAGGACTTTATGAAGTGAAACCTGCCTTTGTAGGAAGAGGGGCGGTGCACTCTTCGCAGCAACAACTATTGTAATCACAAACAACACACTCTACATCGTATAACAACACTCAATCAAAATCTATACACTCACAAAATATACTATGAGTGCAAATATATATGAGTGCATGGATGCAACGACACAAGTTTAATTGGTTCTCTGGTTGTCATCCACATGATGCATGATGCCATGGTCGAAATTTTTGAGTAGATTACAATATTTAAAACATTTTAAAATACACTGCAACGACTTAATATAACTAATTCTACACAAAATAATAATAGAAGGAATCAAAATTTTGGTTCTGGCGTTTACAGCACAGAGGGTTTCAATTGCAACAAACAGCAACGGAAAACACTCCACAATAATTTACACAACTAGTTTGATAGCCAAAATACTCTAGTTAAGTTTCCGCAAAACGTGAATGAAAATGATGCAAAATGGCAACATTGTGGTTCAGACAGATTCTACACATTTTTGTGAGTTCACGGACTTATTATTTGTAATGTTTTGATTTGTAGAACTCAATATATGAATTTTATATGTTTAGTCAATTTTTTGTCTATTTCTATTTAACAGAAATAAAATTCCTACATGGCATACATATGGTAGAATCTAATATGCTACAAACTTGCTGACCGTGCACCGACTCTACATACCGATTCGGTAATAGGAAATTAAACCGGACCTTTGGATCTAGGGTGTATGGTACAGATTAGATGGCTACCTAGGGTAGAATGAAGATGGGAGAAAGAGGCTTAAGTAGGAACAAAAGGCTTTTCAAATGGTCGCTTAAGATGTCTGCAATCAAGGAAGTATCTAAAGGACTATGGGGGTATTCATTTTGGCGCCGGCGCGGCCCAACAACTTATTCGGCGCCTCCAAGCCGAACCCAACCCACGGGGAGACTAGCGGGGGCGCTGGATATGGGCGAGTTGGTGGGAAGCAGGGCGGGAAGAGCGTGCACGAATAGACTAGTTGTTGCGGGCCAGCTTCGTCAGCGGCTGCAGACCGGTCGTTTTCCTCCTCGCCTTCCACGCCGCGTCAACGTTTAGAGCTTGCTCACCTCCAACACCTGCTCGTCTTTAGTGCATGTTCACCTCCAGCCTTTACAGCGACGACGACATCGATGTGTCCCGTCGATGGGAATGTGTCGGCGTTAATGCCCGCCGACGGCTTCTCTTCTCTCCGCTTTAAATACCACATCCATCACCGATGTTTTATTCACCGCCTCCACCTCCGAGCACGCCGAAACCCTAGAACCAGCCGAGCACCACCCTATTCCCCCATCCTCCAATGGAGCGCGCTGCCGCCAACGGCTTTGGGCGCCGTTGGCTACTCATCAGGGAGGCGCGTACGATCTGGGAGGCGTAGTACCCCATGCGGCCGACATGCATGCGATCTCCGTCGAGATGGGTCCTTAGCGTCAGCGAGCTGCCGGTGTCACCTGTTCCGGTCGAGGCGGCCCGACGGTAGGCCATCTACAGCCACTACTGGTCGGCGCTCACGGTCGGCGCTCACGCCGGATGAGCGCAACAACCCATTGTGGGACCCAGAGAACCACATCGCCAGGACAACGTTTTTCCACACGCAGCACAACGACTGGAGCACGGCGTACGACGATGACGACCCGCCGCCGGAGAACAACAACTTCGCGGACAACGACGATGGTGGAGCACACCTGGGAGGACCCTCGCGTATGTCCTCCACCACATCGCGGATAGGAACAACCCGCCGTTGACGATGCCTCCGCCTCCGCCACGCTCGTCCACGCGCCGCCAGAGAGGGAGGTGGGACACAGGTGCCAGGCTGCGTCTTCTTTGTCGTGCCCTTCCTCCTTGCGCTCTTCCTCCTCCCTTGTCTGGTACTCGCCCCTACTCCTCCACCCCCCACGCCCGCGTCCTGGGCCGGTGAAGCACGAGCCGGACAAGCTTAAAGTCCAAAACGTTTAAATTTGAAATTTGTTCAAATTAAAAAAATTAAAAGTTAAAAATTGTTGAAACTTGAAATTGTTCGAATTTGAAAACTGCTTGAATTAAAAGTGTTTGTATTAAAAAATGGTTTAAATTAAAAAATCAAAAAGAAAAATAAAAAACTAAAAAACTGAAGAAGAAAAAAAGAAAAAAAGAAAATTTGGAAAAGAAAAAACAAAAAAATGGAAGAAAACCGAAAGGAAATCATAAACCCAAGAACCATAAAAACCGATGAAAATACCGACCGGAACCTTATCAAAAGTTCCTAAAACTGGGAAAACCGAAGGATCCCCTTCCTCCCTACGCGTTGATGTAGCGTATTACCGCACACAGTGAAGCGATTAATAGGGTTTTCCAAAAATGAGGAATGGTTCCTATTGTGCCTAGGTGGTTTTTGGGCCGTTTTCGCCCGCGGGCCGAAAGGTCTCCCTAGCCTATTTTGTCTTTTTTTCTGAAATGATTTTCTTTTTGTTTTTTCCTATTTTATTACTTGAAGCCAATTTCACTTCAGGCTGACTCAAACAATGTCAGAAAAAATCAAATAAAATATCAGTCGATTTCTTATTGAATGTAGAATATTTTGGGACCACTTTTAAGTCAAAAATATTTTTATAATTTCAAATTTGGCACATAGGCCTGTATGCCTTTATTATCATAACTTTGGGTTTAGGGTGTTTTATAGTTCATAGGCATGTATGCCGGGAAGAACAACTTACAAAGAAAGCACATAATGAGACAGTAAAACACTCAGAATAAAGGAGAACGATGTCTACAATCACAAAGAAAATTTAAGCCTTGGAGTCTTCATCTTCCATCCACTTGATCGCAAAGAGCGTCACCGGATGGGGACCAAACCTTCACCGGAGTTCCCGCAACACCGTCTTGGCACCACACTACCCCAAGCCACACCATGATCACAAGCCAGGTGCACCGACACTAGTCAAGACTTCAAAGCCAACGTCTTCAACAAGGTGGCAGCACTGGAATGCCGTCATTGCCTGACCCAAGAGGGTCTAGGTTTTCACCTGAAGATCCATGACAATGATGAAGCCATGAAGGGAGAAAGAGGGTTCAACAAAGACGACTCCAAGGAGGGGAATGGCTCCCGTAAGTGTCATCTCCGCTAGCACCGGATGAACCAGGCAAGGCTTTCCTATCGCCCTAGACAAGCGGCACGAGAGGCAAGGGGAAAGGTGTAGCACTGTCTTTCTAGTGAGAGGTATATCGTTGCCATGTTAACTATTGGAAGTAGACAACAATTAGCACCGCAATTCATCAGCACCGCAAATTCATCAGCGCCGCAAATTCATCAGCGCCTCCCTAGTTCGAAGACATTCAACTAGGTGTGGAAATGCATGTTCGCACTAATCACGGGACAACTGGTTTTGCGCCGTAGCACTGTCTTTTTAGCGAGAGGAATATCGTTGCTACGTTACGGATAGTTTGTTACGGAAGGATTCTTACCGGCGTACGTCGTGGGCTGATGTGTGTCATGCCCTGAATTCTCGGGACAACAGCTTCAACCTGCAGTCCTGCACCGATTGAGTGATGCCACAGATGTGTCCGTAAGCTATCCTGTAAGAATTTTTTGTAGGTGTAGCATTACTGCTACGTTAGCTATTGGAATTTGGAAGTAGACAGCAATCAGCACCGCAATTCATGCACGGCAGGAACACATGCATGGTTCATTTCATCCAAATTAATGAAACCATGAGCACCACAAAGAACAAATTAACACGGTGCAGAGTGCAGACACGGCGTGTCCTATATATAAGAGCAGCACTGCCTCCATCCTGGATGAGCTACTCGCTAGCCTATGACAGTCCGAGCTGCACAATCGCGGTGCAAACCAAGGCAAAGCTAGCCCACCCCACCGGCGCGAGCCGCCCGGCGTCATTGTAATAATAGAACGGCATGGTGCCCGGCGTCACCGGCGTTACCGGGGTCGCGCCAGGTGTGGTGCCCGTGCACGCCGGAGACGTCGGCGTCGTCGTGTATGGCGTTGTCGGAGTCGTGTACGGTGTGGTCGGCGTCGGCGTGGTCGGGGTCGGGCTCGTGTACGGCGTGTTCGGGGACCTTGGGGTGGGTGTCGGCGACGACGGGGAGGAGGAGCCGGAGACGGTCACCTCGAGCTTCATGCCGCCGGCGCAGTGGCCGGTGATGCTGCAGATGAAGTAGTGCTTGCCGCCGGTCTTGAGGGGCACGGTACTCGCGCCGCTGCTGTCGGAGCCGAGCGGGTTGGCCGCCGCGCACGCCAGGTAGTCGGCCGCGCTCACCTCCACCACCGTGTGCTGTCCCTTCGCGTAGTTGAACACTTGAACATATAGGAACGAACTTGTCAGTCGATCTTCTCCGAAAATCCACCGAAGTAAATTCTGCAACACTCATGAACGACATGCATGCAAGAGCACAATAGCTTACCAAGATTGTCCCCGACTTTGAATGTGTTGCCGCTGGCCCAGGTGGTGTAATCGACGCCGAGCGTCCAGCCGGACTTGTCGCCGACTGTGAAGCTGGTGGCGGCTGCCGGGAAGACGCGGGCGACAAGGATCACCACCACCAAACCCCAGCATGAACTGGCGACGGGAGCCATCGTGGTCTATCGATCAAGCAAAGAGGAACAACTTCTCTCTCAGGTGCTAGCGTTTCGTTAACTCTAGAGGAAGATGTTCTGCACCACTTTGAGAAGAGGAGACACTATATAACAGGATCGACCTCAACGTGCAGTTGGTGGGCAATTGGCTTTCACCGGATGTGTGGGAACGAATATGTATGTCAAGCCACCACTTTACCTATGAGGAAATGCAGTGGAAATGCTTTTCCTTAGTATAATCGGCTGGCTCTGTTCATGCCAACAACCGATACGATTTTCATGATGGTGTTTCAAAAGCCATGTTCCCATCATGATGAAATGATATCCTATCAGACTAGCTCCGTGTATTTCGTGAACATTTGCCCCGATCGAGCTCGTATAATTTGAACGACCTCCATCTTTCCGTTAATTATTTCAGACAAAATGCTTTCCAGACCAAACGCCGATCGAACTCCCACTAGACTTGTGCATAACCTTTTACCAGTAATAATCTGCAGATGGTCAAAGTATTCTCGAACATCGGATCAGACAACGGGTGGCCCTGATCACACTTCACCCGTTTTTCAGATGCCCTGCTAGGTGATTCGCACCTTTGTAGCTTTGAGGCTATTCTGTCCTTTTTTTTAGGTGCGGCTTCTTTTCATATGATACAGAGATCTCTATGACATATAGTATGCGGCCAAAGTGAAGTGAATCTAATTGTGTGCGCGGTCGGGCCAGCCGACCGACCGGCCGGACGCGCGTCGTCGTTGTGGAGAATCTGGTTTGCCTCTTCACATGGAGATCGTTTCGATCTCTATCGTCTAGCTAGGCCACCAAACCTCTCGACAATGACCTCCTACTTACGAAATGAGTACGTTTAAGGCGGCATCGTGTTGCAGGACAATTTTATCTCCGGTGCATGAACTATGAATCCTGTAATTTGAGATAACATGAATCGATCAGATCAGTGGCCAGCACAGCATGTCATGGTTGATGCATGCATTATTCAGGAAGGCGTGAACCTGAACATTGTTGTTGTTGGATGGAGCCATGGAAGGCGATGAGATTAGACCGTCATCCGGACCTAGACATCCAAACAAACTTCCGATGATGATGGAGACTGTCTGGAGAAACACTGCCGCTCGCCTACCGAGCATTGCCGTGTAGGTTTGCAAGATGGGGAATCTACACGAGAATCGACTGAATACTGATCAGACAGAGCGGGTATACAACTCCAGAATATGGGCAACCCCCGCTGCTTTCTGAAACCTCGATAGCCCAAGGTTCCTTTTGAGGTTCAGACTCCGGATCGCGAGGCTTTGCGTTTGCACGCCGGTCTCGACTCTCGAGCCCAGCGTGGATCCGGCCGTCACGGTGGCCGGCAGCTACCTTCTAATACTTGCCATAGGCACCGCACTCAGCCGCCGTACTTGCCGCGAGATCCGCGCTCGGCCGGAGCAAGCTCGCCTCTGGCCTGACAGTGCCGCGTCGGAAGTGCCTTTGTATCAAGGTTTTGGGTACGGGTAAGGGCAATCTCCAGCAGCTAGCATGACCCAAAACGGCGATCCATTCGATTTGTTTTGGTCGAGTTGCGGATATAATTTGGGTCGCCATCTGGCCTGCCAGCACAGTGCCCTCAATGGCGCGACATATTTGGTCCGTATTGGCCATCTTGCCCAGCACTGATCAGTTAGCCTTTGGCATTCAAATTTAACCATCATATTTTTTACAAAACGAGAGCAATAAATAAAATAAATGTTGTTCATAAATGTAAATAGTTCACAACCACATAGTTACACAAACAAGAGAATTCAAATCAAATGAGACTAGCCATGTTGATTTTCCACATGAAACCACGTATGCTCAATTAAATCGGTTTAAAGGCGGTCATGAGTGTTCCGATCACCCAATGTATGATGCCTATGCAAGAAATCTTTCCAAGATGCTGCCTCCGAATGTGGCTCAACCAACTCACCCTCAAATTCCGAGTCTTGATCATGATGCTATGATCTCGCTCTTCCTGAAAGATCATGTTGTGCATGATGACACATGTTGTGTTCACCTCCCACATACTCTCCATGCTTTAGGTTCTAGCATGGTGCCGAACAATAGTCCACCGTGATTGAAGCACACTAAATGACGCTCTACATCCTTCACAAACCTCTTACATTTCTCAATTTCAGGCTTTCGAATTGTCTTCACAAAGGTGAACCAGGAAGGTTAGATGCCACAAGCTAGATAATAACCCTGGTCATAAGGATGAACACTAATCTCATAGGCAACCTGAGGAGCATGTCCTTCTGTAAGCCTAGCAAATACTGGTGAGCGTTGGAGCACGGTGATATCATTGTTAGATCATGTAATGCCGAAGAAGAAGTGTCAAATCCATAGATCATGTAATGCAACTGTCTCTAGTATTACCGTGCACCCCTCCGAATGCCCTTTGAACTTCCCTTACAAGCCAAAGGGATATTTCTTTCATTGCCAATGCATTAAACCTATGGTGCCCAACATCCCATGAAACCCTATGTTTTCGTTGATGGACAAGGCAGGCAGTGTCTTCGGTGTTCAGCTCTCTCAGATAAACTTTGTCGAACGCCGCAATAACTACTTTGCAAAACTTATACATGGCATCAATGCATGTGCTCTCACTCATACGCAAGTACTCATCAACGAGATCAAACACCTGGTACTACATATGCAAGCTGCCAAATGGCCGCCGAACATTTTTGTTAAGAGGAAAAGCCAAGCCTACCGGCAGCAGGACGGAGAATATCCAGGAATAAGTTTCTAGACAACCAATAGCAGCGATGGAATGTCTTCGGGTCGTACGCCGGATCGGCTAGATGGAAGTAGTCCCTCAGAAGGCGTTCGTGGCTACCTACTCAATTGTGTTTGGTATTAACCTTGCAGCAGGTAGTGGTTGTGGGCCATTCTGGGAACAACAAACAAAAGTTCAGTCTAACAGTCGGACTCCTCGTCGATGATAATTTGATGGCATTTTTGTAGAAAAAATCGATTATCCTACTACCCATTTGCCCAACCATATGCAGCTGTGATAACCCACAAGTATAGGGGATCGCAACAGTCTTCGAGGGAAGTAAAACCCAAATTTATTGATTCGACACAAGGGAGGTAAAGAATACTTATAAGCCTTAACAACTGAGTTGTCAATTCAGCCGCACCTGGAAAAGCACTAGTAACAGGGGTGATGTGAAAGTAGCAGTGATATGAGAGCAGTAGTAACAGTAACACAGCAGCAGTAATAGTAATATGAGAGCAATGGCACCAGAAAATAGTTGATACTACTTCCAGTGACATGTAGAACGAGTATATGATGATTAAAGATGGACCGGGGTTCCCAGCTATCTACACTAGTGGTAACTCTCCAATAACAAGTGTTGGGTGAACAAATTACAGTCGGGCAATTGATAGGATTGAAATAGCATTAAGACAGAATATCAAGATCATTAATCATGTAGGCATGTTTTTCATATATAATCATACGTGCTCGCAATGAGAAACTTGTACAACATCTTTTGTCCTACCAGCCGGTGGCAGCCGGGCCTCAAGGGAATCTCATCGGATATTAAGGTACTCCTTTTAATAGAGCACCGGAGCAAAGCATTAACACTCCGTGAAAACATGTGATCCTCACATCACTACCATCCCCTCCGGTTGTCCCGATTTCTGTCACTTCGGGGCCTTTGGTTCCGGACAGCGACATGTGCATACAATTTGTAGATACAATCTAAGCAATAAGTATAGAGCTCAAATCTAAGATCATGCCACTGATGGCGTGTATTTCACACGTTCGTTGGGCAACCCCAAGAGGAAGGTATGATGCGCACAGCAGCAAGTTTTCCCTCAGAAAGAAACCAAGGTTTATCGAACCAGGAGGAGCCAAGAAGCACGTTGAAGGTTGATGGCGGCGGGATGTAGTGCGGCGCAACACCGGGGATTCCGGCGCCAACGTGGAACCTGCACAACACAACCAAAGTACTTTGCCCCAACGAAACAGAGTGAGGTTGTCAATCTCACCGGCTTGCTCGTAACAAAGGATTAACCGTATTGTGTGGAAGATGATTGTTTGCGAGAGAAAATAGTAAAAACAAGTATTGCAGCAGATTTGTATTTCAAGTATTAAAAGAATGGACCGGGGTCCACAGTTCACTAGAGGTGTCTCTCCCATAAGATAAAAGCATGTTGGGTGAACAAATTACAGTCGGGCAATTGACAAATAGAGAGGGCATAACAATGCACATACATGACATGATAAGTATAGTGAGATTTAATTGGGCATTACGACAAAGTACATAGACCGCCATCCAACTGCATCTATGCCTAAAAAGTCCACCTTCAGAGTTATCATCCGAACCCCCTCCAGTATTAAGTTGATAACAACAGACAATTGCATTAAGTATGGTGCGTAATGTAATCAACAACTACATCCTCGGACATAGCGCCAATGTTTTATCCCTAGTGGCAACAAGCACAACACAATCTTAGAACTTTCATCACCTGTCCCGGTGTCAATGCGGGCATGAACCCACTATCGAGCATAAATACTCCCTCTTGGAGTTAAGAGTAAAAACTTGGCCAGAGCCTCTACTAATAACGGAGAGCATGCAAGATCATAAACAACACATATGTAATAACTTGATAATTAACATGACATGGTATTCTCTATCCATCGGATCCCGACAAACACAACATATAGAATTACAGATAGATGATCTTGATCATGTTAGGCAGCTCACAAGATCCAACAATGAAGCACAATGAGGAGAAGACAACCATCTAGCTACCGCTATGGACCCATAGTCCAGGGGTGAACTACTCACTCATCACTCCGGAGGCGACCATGGCGGTGTAGAGTCCTCCGGGAGATGAATCCCCTCTCCGGCAGGCGCCGGAGGAGATCTCCAGAATCCCCGAGATGGGATCGGCGGCGGCGGCGTCTCGCAAGGTTTTCCGTATCATGGTTTTTCGCATCGGGGGTTTCGCGACGGAGGCTTTAAGTAGGCGGAAGGGCAGAGTCGGGGCCCGACGAGGGGCCCACACCACGGGCGGCGCGGGCCCCCTTGGCCGCGCCGCCATGTGGTCCGGCCACCTCGTGGCCCCACTTCGTATGTTCTTCGGTCTTCCGGAAGCTCCGTGGAAAAATAGGCCCCTGGGTCTTTGTTTCGTCCAATTCGAGAATATTTCGTTACTAGGATTTACGAAACCAAAAACAGCAGAAAACAGGAACCGGCACTTCGAGCATCTTGTTAATAGGTTAGTTCCGGAAAATGCACGAATATGACATAAAGTGTGCATAAAACATGTAGGTATCATCAATAATATGGCATAGAACATAAGAAATTATCGATACGTCGGAGACGTATCAAGCATCCCCAAGCTTAGTTCCGCTCGTCCCGAGCGAGGTAAAACGATAACAAAGATAATTTCTGAAGTGATATGCCATCATAACTTTGATCATACTATTTGTAAACATATGTAGTGGATGCAGCGATCAAAACAATGGTAATGACATGAGTAAACAAGTGAATCATAAAGCAAAGACTTTTCATGAATAGTACTTCAAGACAAGTATTAATAAGTCTTGCATAAGAGTTAACTCATAAAGCAATAAATCAAAGTAAAGGTATTGAAGCAACACAAAGGAAGATTAAGTTTCAGCGGTTGCTTTCAACTTGTAACATGTATATCTCATGGATAATTGTCAACATAGAGTAATATAACAAGTACAATATGCAAGTATGTAGGAATCAATGCACAGTTCACACAAGTGTTTGCTTCTTGAGGTGGAGAGAAATAGGTGAACTGACTCAACATAAAAGTAAAGAGAATGGTCCTTCAAAGAGGAAAGCATCGATTGCTATATTTGTGCTAGAGCTTTTATTTTGAAAACATGAAACAATTTTGTCAACGGTAGTAATAAAGCATATGAGTTATGTACATTATATCTTACAAGTTGCAAGTCTCATGCATAGTATACTAATAGTGCCCGCACCTTGTCCTAATTAACTTGGACTACCGGATCTTTGCAATGCACATGTTTTGACCAAGTGTCACAATGGGGTACCTCCATGTCGCCTCGTACAAAGGTCTAAGGAGAAAGCTCGCATTTTGGATTTCTCGCTTTTGATTATTCTCAACTTAGACATCCATACCGGGACAACATGGACAACAGATAATGGACTCCTCTTTAATGCATAAGCATGTGGCAACAATTATTATTCTCATATGAGATTGAGGATATATGTCCAAAACCGAAACTTCCACCATGAATCATGGCTTTAGTTAGCGGCCCAAAGTTCTTCTCTAACAATATGCATGCTCCAACCATGAAGGTGGTAGATCTCTCTTGCTTCGGACAAGACGGACATGCATAGCAACTCACATGATATCCAACAAAGAATAGTTGATGGCGTCCCCGAAACATGGTTATCGCACAACAAGCAACTTAATAAGAGATAAAGTGCATAAGTATATATTCAATACCACAATAGTTTTTAAGCTATTTGTCCCATGAGCTATATATTGCAAAGGTGAATGATGGAATTTTAAAGGTAGCACTCAAGCAATTTACTTTGGAATGGCGGATAAATACCATGTAGTAGGTAGGTATGGTGGACACAAATGGCATAGTGGTTGGCTCAAGTATTTTGGATGCATGAGAAGTATTCCCTCTCGATACAAGGCTTAGGCTAGCAAGGTTATTTGAAACAAACACAAGGATGAACGGTACAGCAAAACTCACATAAAAGACATATGGTAAACATTATAAGACTCCATACCGTCTTCCTTGTTGTTCAAAACTCAATACTAGATGTTATCTAGACTCTAGAGAAACCAAATATGCAAACCAAATTAACAAGCTCTAAGTATTTCTTCATTAATGGGTGCAAAGTATATGATGCAAGAGCTTAAACATGAGCACAACAATTGCCAAGTATCAAATTATCCAAGACATTTTAGAGTTACTACATGTAGCATTTTCCAATTCCAACCATATAACAATTTAACGAAGAAGAAACTTCGCCATGAATACTATGAGTAGAGCCTAAGGACATATTTGTCCATATGCTACAGCGGAGCGTGTCTCTCTCCCATAAAGTGAATGCTAGGATCCATTTTATTCAAACAAAAAAAACAAAAACAAACCGACGCTCCAAGCAAAGTACATAAGATGTGACGGAATAAAAATATAGTTTCAGGGAGGAACCCGATAATGTTGTCGATGAAGTAGGGGATGCCTTGGGCATCCCCAAGCTTAGACGCTTGAGTCTTCTTATAATATGCAGGGGTGAACCACCGGGCATCCCCAAGCTTAGAGCTTTCACTCTCCTTGATCATATTGCATCATACTCCTCTCTTGATCCTTGAAAACTTCCTCCACACCAAACTCGAAACAACTCATTAGAGGGTTAGTGCATAATAAAAATTCACATGTTCAGAGGTGACTCAATCATTCTTAACACTTCTGGACATTGCATAAAGCTACTGGACATTAGTGGATCAAAGAAATTCATCCAACATAGCAAAAGAGGCAATGCGAAATAAAAGACAGAATCTGTCAAAACAGAACAGTCCGTAAAGATGGATTTTATTAGGCCACCAGACTTGCTCAAACGAAAATGCTCAAATTGAATGAAAGTTGCGTACATATCGGAGGATCATGCTCGTTAATTGGCGTAATTTTCTGAGCTACATACAGGGAGATAGACCCAGATTCGTGACAGCAAAGAAATCTGGAACTGCGCAGTAATCCAAATCTAGTACTTACTTTTCTATCAAAGACTTTACTTGGCACAACAAAACTCAAAACTAAGATAAGGAGAGGTTGCTACAGTAGTAAACAACTTCCAAGACACAAATATAAAACAAAAATACTGGAGTAAAAACATGGGTTGTCTCCCATAAGCGCTTTTCTTTAACGCCTTTCAGCTAGGCGCAGTAAAGTGTAACTCAAGTAACATCAAGAGACGAAGCATCAACATCATAATTTGTTCTAATAATAGAATCATAAGGTAACTTCATTCTCTTTCTAGGGAAGTGTTCCATACCTTTCTTGAGAGGAAATTGATATTTAATATTACCTTCCTTCATATCAATAGTAGCACCAACGGTTCGAAGAAAAGGTCTTCCCAATATAATGGGGCAAGATGCATTGCATTCAATATCCAAGACAACAAAATCAACGGGGACAAGGTTATTGTTAACCATAATATGAACATTATCAACTTTCCCCAAAGGTTTCTTTTTAGCATTATCAGCGAGATTAACATCCAAATAACAATTCTTCAATGGTGGCAAGTAAAGCATATCATAAACTTTTTTAGGCATAACAGAAATACTTGCACCAAGATCACACAAGGAATTACAATCAAAGTCTTTGACTCTCATTTTAATGATGGGCTCCCAACCATCCTCTAGCTTTCTAGGAATAGAAGTTTCAAGTTTTAGTTTCTCTTCTTTAGCTTTTATGAGAGCATTTGTAATATGTTTTGTGAAAGCCAAGTTTATAGCACTAGCATTGGGACTTTTAGCAAGTTTTTGTAAGAACTTTATAACTTCAGAGATATGGCAATCATCAAAATCTAAATCATTACAATCTAAAGCAATGGGATTATCATCCCCAAGGTTGGAAAAAATTTCAGCAGCTTTATCACAAGCAGTTTCAGCAGTTTTAGCAGTTTCAGGTAATTTTGCGCGCTTTGCACTAGGAGTGGAAGCATTGCCAACACCAATTATTTTACCATTGATAGTAGGAGGTGCAGCAACATGTGAATCATTAGCATTGCTAGTGGTGGTAATGGTCCAAACTTTAGCTACATTTTCCTTTTTAGCTAGTTTTTCATTTTCTTCTCTATCCCACCTAGCACGCAGTTCAGCCATTAATCTTATATTCTCATTAATTCTAACTTGGATGGCATTTGCTGTAGTAACAATTTTATTTTCAATATCATCAGGTTTAGCAGCCATTTTATTAATTAAAGAAGATTGTGACGCTGGACATGTATGAGATTCGGTCTTCAGCATTTGCAAGTTTAGTTTGCAACCCGTAAATCTCCATATTTAAATTTTCAAGTTGATTTCCTATTTTCTTCAACAAGGTAGATTGTTCATTCATAGTTTTAGTAAACAATTTATTTTGCTCATATTGTGATTGCATAAAGCTCTTAGTGGATCTTTCAATTTCTAAAATCTTTTCCTCATTAGGTGAAATATGTCTACTATAAAAATTATCATTAGCAGGATATGGCCTAGAATTTTGAGCAACCAATGAAGCTAACGGAACATTATTAGGATCAACATTAATCCTACCATTAACAAGCATAGACATAATAGCATCAACCTTATCATTCAAGGAAGAGGATTCTTCAACAGAATTTACCTTTTTACCTTGTGGAGCTCTTTCCGTGTGCCATTCAGAGTAATTAACCAGCATATTATCAAGAAGCTTTGTTGCTTCACCAAGAGTGATGGACATAAAGGTACCTCCAGCAGCTGAATCCAATAAGTTCCGCGAAGAAAAATTTAGTCCTGCATAGAAGGTTTGGATGATCATCCAAGTAGTCGATCCATGGGTTGGGCAATTTTTAACCAGAGATTTCATTCTTTCCCAAGCTTGAGCAACATGTTCATTATCCAATTGTTTAAAATTCATTATGCTACTCCTCAAAGATATAATTTTAGCAGGGGGATAATATCTACCAATAAAAGCATCCTTGCATTTAGTCCAGGAATCAATACTATTCTTAGGCGAGAGATAGCAACCAATCTTTAGCTCTTCCTCTTAATGAGAAAGGAAACAATTTTAATTTTATAATGTCACCATCTACATCTTTATACTTTTGCATTTCACATAGTTCAACAAAATTATTGAGATGGGCAGCAGCATCATCGGAACTAACACTGGAAAATTGCTCTCGCATAACAAGATTTAGTAAAGCAGGTTTAATTTCAAAGAATTCCACTGTAGTAGCAGGTGGAGCAATAGGTGTGCATAAGAAATCATTATTATTTGTGCTAGTGAAGTCACACAACTTAGTATTTTCAGGGTTGGCCATTTTAGCAGTAGTAAATAAAGCAAACTAGATAAAGTAAATGCAAGTAAACTAATTTTTTTGTGTTTTTGATATAGCAAACAAGACAAGTAAATAAAGTAAAGCTAGCAACTAATTTTTTTGTGTTTTTATATAATGCAGCAAACAAAGTAGTAAATAAAATAAAGCAAGACAAAAACAAAGTAAAGAGATTGAGAAGTGGAGACTCCCCTGCAGCGTGTCTTGATCTCCACGACAACGGCGCCTGAAAATATGCTTGATGGCGTGTATTTCACACGTTCGTTGGGCAACCCCAAGAGGAAGGTATGATGCGCACAACGAGCAAGTTTTCCTCGAAAGAAACCAAGGTTTATCGAACCAGGAGGAGCCAAGAAGCACGTTGAAGGTTGATGGCGGCGGGATGTAGTGCGGCGCAACACCAGGGATTCCGGCGCCAACGTGGAACCTCGCACAACACAACCAAAGTACTTTGCCCCAACGAAACAGATGAGGTTGTCAATCTCACCGGCTTGCTGTAACAAAGGATTAACCGTATTGTGTGGAAGATGATTGTTTGCAGAGAAAATAGTAAAAACAAGTATTGCAGCAGATTTGTATTTCAAGTATTAAAAGAATGGACCGGGGTCCACAGCTCACTAGAGGTGTCTCTCCCATAAGATAAAAGCATGTTGGGTGAACAAATTACAGTCGGGCAATTGACAAATAGAGAGGGCATAACAATGCACATACATGACATGATAAGTATAGTGAGATTTAATTGGGCATTACGACAAAGTACATAGACCGCCATCCAACTCGCATCTATGCCTAAAAAGTCCACCTTCGAGTTATCATCCGAACCCCCTCCGCATTAAGTTGATAACAACAGACAATTGCATTAAGTATGGTGCGTAATGTAATCAACAACTACATCCTCGGACATAGCGCCAATGTTTTATCCCTAGTGGCAACAAGACAACACAACCTTAGAACTTTCGTCACATCGTCCCAGGTGTCAATGCAGCATGAACCCACTATCGAGCATAAATACTCCCTCTTGGAGTTAAGAGTAAAAACTTGGCCGTAGCCTCTACTAATAACTGGAGAGCATGCAAGATCATAAACAACACATATGTAATAACTTGATAATTAACATGACATGGTATTCTCTATCCATCGGATCCCGACAAACACAACATATAGAATTACAGATAGATGATCTTGATCATGTTAGGCAGCTCACAAGATCCAACAATGAAGCACAATGAGGAGAAGACAACCATCTAGCTACTGCTATGGACCCATAGTCCAGGGGTGAACTACTCACTCATCACTCCGGAGGCGACCATGGCGGTGTAGAGTCCTCCGGGAGATGAATCCCCTCTCCGAGCAGGGCGCCGGAGGAGATCTCCAGTAATCCCCCGAGATGGGATCGGCGGCGGCGGCGTCTCGCAAGGTTTTCCGTATCGTGGTTTTTCGCATCGGGGGTTTCGCGACGCGAGGCTTTAAGTAGGCGGAAGGGCGGAGTCGGGGCCCGACGAGGGGCCCACACCACAGGCGGCGCGGCCCCCCTTGGCCGCGCCGCCATGTGGTCCGGCCACCTCGTGGCCCCACTTCGTATGTTCTTTGGTCTTCCGGAAGCTCCGTGGAAAAATAGGCCCCCGGGTCTTTGTTTTCGTCCAATTCCGAGAATATTTCGTTACTAGGATTTCGAAACCAAAAACAGCAGAAAACAGAACCGGCACTTCAGCATCTTGTTAATAGGTTAGTTCCGTAAAAATGCACGAATATGACATAAAGTGTGCATAAAACATGTAGGTACCATCAATAATATGGCATAGAACATAAGAAATTATCGATACGTCGGAGACGTATCGGCCACTCGGGCCCTAGTGACAAGCATTAAAC